>NC_053024.1:17927367-18155583 GCF_003073215.2 Triticum urartu
CTATGCACTTATGATTGGAACTATTAGCAAGCATCCACAACTACTAATGTTCATTAAGGTAAAACCCAACCATAGCATTAAGATATATTGGTCCCCCTTCAATCCCGTATGCATCAATTTCTATGCTAGGTTGAAGCTTCTGTCACTCTTGCCCTCCAATACATAGTCCTATCAACATACAACTAACCCTAGGGTGTGATCCACGCGTGCAATCATATAATGGGCACCAAAGGACAGCAACATAACCACAAGCAAATTAAATCAATCATAGCAATTCATCAACCACCGATAGGACAACGAAAATCTACTCAGACATCATAGGATGGCAACACATCATTGGATAATAATATGAAGCATAAAGCACCATGTTCAAGTAGAGGGTACAGCGGGTTGCGGGAGAATGGACCGCTGTAGATAGAGGGGGGAAGGTGATGGAGATGTTGGTGAAGACGGCGGAGGTGTTGGTGTAGATCACGGTGATGATGATGGCCCCCGGTGGCACTCTGGTGCCACCAGAAGCGAGGGGGAGAGAGCCCCCTCCTTCTTCTTCTTCCTTGACCTTATCCCTAGATGGGAGAAGGGTTTCCCCTCTGGTCCATGGCCTCCATGGCAAGGGAGGGGCGAGAGCCCCACCGAGATTGGATCTGTCTCTCTGTCTCTCTCTGTTTTTGCGTTCTGTTCTGGCTCTGTTTCACCGTTTCGTATATATATGGAGATCCGTAACTCCGATTGGCCTGAAACCTTCGCCGTGATTTTTTTTCCGAATATTAGCTTTCTTGCGGCAAAAGAAGAGCGTCAACCGCCTTACGGTGGGCTCACGAGGGTAGGTGCGCCCCCTAGGGGGGGGGCGCCCCCCTGCCTCGTGACCACCTCAGGCACTGGTTCACGTTGATTTTCCTTCCGTTCCATATTCTCCAAAAATAAGCTCCATCCGTTTTTATCCCGTTTGGACTCCGTTTGATATGGATATTCTGCGAAGCCAAAAACTTGCAACAGACAGGAACTGGCACTGGGCACTGGATCAATATGTTAGTCCCAAAAATAATATAAAAAGTTGCCAAAAAGTATATGAAAGTTGAATAATATTGGCATGGAACAATCAAAAATGATAGATACGAAGGAGACGTATCAATACCCCTCTCTACTTTTTTGCACATGCTATGTGGGTGAAATTATGATACCATGCCAACTTTCAACCTTTTCTGAGTTCATCTGAAATGCTTTTCAATTTCAGGGTCATTTAGCTAAAAAATCAGTAAATGCATGAAAGAATTTGCTTGCACATAAAATTTCTTCGCGTTTCAAATGCCAAAACACATAACTAGCTACCCTAACTATTACAGAGATTCCCTCCTGGGTGTGAAACACAGAAGAAAGTGATGATAGTTGATGACCCACAAGTATAGGGGATCTATCGTAGTCCTTTCAATAAGTAAGAGTGTCGAACCCAACGAGGAGCAGAAGGAAATGATAAGCGGTTTTCAGCAAGGTATTCTCTGCAAGTACTGAAATAAGTGGTAACAGATAGTTTTGTGATAAGGTAAATTGTAACGAGCAACAAGTAGCAAAAGTAAATAAAGTGCAGCAAGGTGTCCCAATCCTTTTGTAGCAAAGGACAAGCCGGAACAAACTCTTATAATAGGAAAAGCGCTCCCGAGGACACATGGGAATATCGTCAAGCTAGTTTTCATCATGTCCATATGATTCGCGTTTGATACTTTGATAATTTGATATGTGGGTGGACCGGTGCTTGGGTGTTGTTCTTACTTGAACAAGCATCCCACTTATGATTAACCTCTATTGCAAGCATCCACAACTACAACAAAAGTATTAAGGTAAACCTAACCATAGCATGAAACATGTGGATCCAAATCAGCCCCTTATGAAGCAACGCATAAACTAGGGTTTAAGCTTCTGTCACTCTAGCAACCCATCATCTACTTATTACTTCCCAATGCCTTCCTCTAGGCCCAAATAATGGTGAAGTGTTATGTAGTCGACGTTCACATAACACCACTAGAGGCTAGACAATGTACATCTTAGCAAAATATCAAACGAATACCAAATTCACATGACTACTAATAGCAAGACTTCTCCCTTGTCCTCAGGAACAAACGTAATTACTCAAAAAGCATATTCATGTTCATAATCAGAGGGGTAATAATATGCATATAGGATCTGAACATATGATCTTCCACCAATTAAACCAACTAGCATCAACTACAAGGAGTAATCAACACTACTAGCAACCTACTAGCACCAATCCCGGACTTTGAGACAAGAATTGGATACAAGAGATGAACTAGGGTTTGGAGATGAGATGGTGCTAGTGAAGATGTTGATGGAGATTGCCCTCTCCCGATGAGAGGAGCGTTGGTGATGACGATGGTGATGATTTCCCCCTCCCGGACGGAAGTATCCCCCGGCAGAACAGCTCTGCCGGAGCTCTAGATTGGATCCGCCAAGGTTCCGCCTCGTGGCGGCGGAGTCTCGTCCCGAAAAGTTCCTTCTTATTTTTTTTCTCATCGAAAGACCTCATATAGGAGAAGATGGGCATCGGAGAGCCACCAGGGGGCCCACGAGGTAGGGGGCGCGCCCTAGGGGGCGCCCCCACCCTCGTGAGCAGGGTGTGGCCCCCCTGGCCTTCATCTTTGGCGTGGATTTTTCTTTATTTCTTTTAAGACGTTCCGTGGAGTTTCAGGACTTTTGGAGTTGCGCAGAATAGGTCTCTAATATTTGCTCCTTTTCCAGCCCAGAATTCCAGCTGCCGGCATTCTCCCTCCTTATGTAAACCTTGTAAAATAAGAGAGAATAGCCATAAGTATTGTGACATAAAGTGAAATAACAGTCCATAATGCAATAAATATCGATATAAAAGCATGATGCAAAATGGACGTATCAACTCCCCCAAGCTTAGACCTCGCTTGTCCTCAAGCGAAAAGCCGATAACAATAAATATGTCCTCATGTTTAGAGGTAGAGGCGTCGATAAAAATAAAATACGGACATGAAGGCATCATGATTATTCTCATAACAACAACATATATAGCTTTTGTCATATGATTACTTATGTTCAAGGGATGATCTATTCACAATGCAAAAGTATAAACCATAAACCTTATTGGGCTTCGACAAACTATAATCTCAGTCATTGAATCAATTGCAATTTATCATAACATCGGAAAGAGTCTATGTCAGAGCTAAAAAGCAAGTCCACATACTCAACTATCATTTAGTCCTCCATAATTGCTAACACTCACGCGATACTTGTGGTTACGGAGTTTTAATCGGACACAGAGAAAGATAGGGGCTTATAGTTTTGCCCCACAACCTTTTACCTCAAGGGTAATGTCAACAATAATGGTTCATGCTCCGCTACATCCAATTAGATATATATATATATATATATATATATATATATATCATGTTCTTTCCAACATGCTGAGCTTTCCAAAGGATAAAATGAAAAAGAAAAGGTGAAGATCACCATGACTCTTGCATAAGGTAGAAGATAATAATAAAGGATAGGTCCTTCGCAGAGGGAAGCAGAGGTTTCCATGCACTTTTATGGTTGGATATATAAAATCTCAATGCGAAAGAATGTCACTTTATATTGCCCCTTGTGATATGAACCTTTATTATGCAGTCCGTCGCTTTTATTAATTCCACATCACAAGATCGTATAAAGCTTATTTCTCCCACACCAATCAATCATACATATTTAGAGCAATTTTTATTGCTTTGCACCGATGACAACTTGCTTGAAGGATCTTACTCAATCCATAGGTAGATATGGTGGACTCTCATGGCAAAACTGGTTTAAGGGTATTTGGAAGCACAAGTAGTATTTCTACTTGGTGCTGAGAATTTGGCTAGCATGAGGGGGAAAGGCAAGCTCAACAAGTTAGAGGATCCATGACAACATACTTTATCTCAGATATAAGAAAGACATAACTCATTACATTGTCTTCCTTGTCCAACATCAACTCTTTGGCGTGTCATATTTTAATGAGTGCTCCCAATCATAAAAGATGTCAATGATAATATATCTATATGTGAAAACCTCTCTTTCCTTATTACTTCCTATTAATTGCAACAATGACCAAAGCTATGTCTGCCAACTCCCAACAACTTTTAATCATCATACTCTTTCTATGTGAAGTCATTACTCTCAATAAGATCAATATGAACTTTTTGTTTCTTTTTCTTCTTTTTCTTCTTTCTTTTATTCATCCAAGATCATGGTAAAATAATCAAGCCCTTGACTCAACACTAATCTTTATTATATATAGCTCACGGACTCGATTACATAGAGAGATCATAAAGCAAACTCAAAACTAGATCATGCCATAAACTTTATTCTACTAGATCAAGATACTACTAATAGGATCGAACTAAGAAAAATGGTAAAGATAGGAGTTGTGATTGTGATACGATACCGGGGCACCTCCCCCAAGCTTGGAAGTTGCCAAGGGGAGTGCCCATACCCATGTGATTATATCTCCTTGGTTGGTGAAGAAGGTGGTGGTGATGTTGGCTTAGTTGATGGCTTAGGCTTCTCCCTTTATTTGCGCTTGAGGACGGCATTTTGATCCCTCAGATCATCAATCTCCCACTCCAGGGTTAATATCTTTTTGCATAGGTCCTGCTTATTTTCCTGCAAGAGACGAAAAGGGATAAACTCGAACTTGGGTTTCTTTACCCTATCAGGGAGACTTGACTTTTTGAACCCCACGTGCATGTCCCCAAGTTGAGGTAATGGTGCTTCATCTTGATCTGAGCTTGTCTCCTCCTTCCCCTTGGGTTCATAGTCCTCTTCTTCCTCCATGGTCCACCCATCATGTTCCACATCTCCATAGACCTTTGGATTTGCTAAGTAATCATCCACATAGCTTTCTCCTTCCGAATCCTGGGAAGACATATTGATTTAATCTACAACGGGACAACTCGAAACAAAAACAGAGGATATTTGCGTGATACGGGAGTCAAAACTTTCGGGAGAATATATAATGAATTTTTACCGACCAAAATACGTATCGTGCAAGAAAACGGAGTCCGGAGGGCACACGAGGTGCTCACGAGGTAGGGGGGCGCGCCCACCACCCTCGTGGGGCCCTCGTGTCCTTCTCGGACTGCTACTTATTTTTCTATTTTTCTAAATATTCCAAAACGGAGAAATATTGCCTTAAAAATTGTTTTGGAGTCGGTTTACTTACCGTACCACATACCTATTCCTTTTCGGAGTCTGAAACATTCCGGAAAGTGTCTCTTATGTATTCCTCCGGGGTTATGGTTTCAATAATATTGGTTTCAACATTTATGGGATTACCTGAGATATAATGTTTGATTCTTTGACCGTTTACCACCTTCGGATTTGTGCCCTCGAAGTTGTTGATCTTTATGGCACCGGAACGATAGACCTCTTCGATAACATAGGGGCCTTCCCATTTAGAGAGAAGTTTTCCTGCAAAAAATCTTAAACGAGAGTTGTATAACAATACATAATCACCTACATTAAACTCACGCTTTTGTATCCTTTTGTCATGCCATCTTTTAACTTTTTCTTTAAACAACTTGGCAATTTCATAAGCTTGGGTTCTCCATTCATCAAGTGAGCTAATATCAAATAACCTCTTCTCACCGGCAAGTTTAAAATCATAGTTGAGCTCTTTAATAGCCCAATATGCCTTATGTTCTAGTTCGAGAGGTAAGTGACATGCTTTTCCATAAACCATTTTATACGGAGACATACCCATAGGATTTTTGTATGCAGTTCTATAAGCCCATAATGCATCATCAAGTTTCTTGGACCAATTCTTTCTAGACATGTTAACAGTCTTTTGCAAAATTAATTTGAGCTCTCTATTGCTCAACTCTACTTGACCACTAGACTGTGGGTGATAAGGAGATGCAATTATATGATTAACATCATATTTAGCAAGCATTTTACGGAAAGCACCATGAATAAAGTGTGAACCACCATCAGTCATTAAATATCTAGGGACTCCAAACCTCAGGAAAATAACTTCTTTAAGCATTTTAATAGAAGTGTTATGATCAGCACTACTAGTTGGAATAGCTTCTACCCACTTAGTAACGTAATCAACAGCAACTAAAATATGTGTGTATCCATTAGAGGCAGGAAAAGGTCCCATATAATCAAAGCCCCAAACATCAAACGGTTCAATAACAAGTGAATAATTCATAGGCATTTCTTGATGTCTACTAATATTACCAATTCTTTGACATTCATCACAAGACAAGACAAACTTACGGGCATCCTTGAAGAGAGTAGGCCAATAAAAACCAGATTGCAATACCTTATGTGCAGTTCTATCTCCAGCGTGGTGTCCTCCATAAGCCTCGGAATGACACTTGCGTAGGATCTATTCCTGTTCATGCTCAGGTACACAACGTCTAATAACACCATCTACAACTTGTTTATAAAGATGAGGGTCATCCCAAAAGTAATGTCTTAAATCATAGAAAAACTTTTTCTTTTGTTGGTATGTGAAGCTAGGTGGTATAAATTTAGCAACAATATAATTAGCATAATCAGCATACCATGGAGTACTACGAGAAGTACTTATAACATTTAATTGTTCATCAGGAAAGCTATCATTAATAGGTAGTGGGTCATCAAGAATATTCTCTAGCCTAGACAAGTTGTCTGCAACGGGGTTCTCAGCTCCCTTTCTATCAACAATATGCAAATCAAATTCTTGTAGCAAGAGAACCCATCTAATAAGTCTAGGTTTAGCATCTTTCTTTTCCATAAGATATTTAATAGTAGCATGATCAGTTTTAGTAGTTGCTTTAGAATCAACAATATAAGATCTGAACTTATCACAAGCAAATACAACTGCTAAAAGCTCTTTTTCAGTAGTAGCATAATTTCTTTGAGCATTGTCTAGAGTCTTACTAGCATAATGAATAAAATTTAATTTCTTATCAACTCTTTGCCCTAGAACAGCACCTACAGCATAATCACTAGCATCACACATAATTTCAAAGGGTAAATTCCAATCAGGTGGCTGAACAACAGGTGCAGAGACTAATGCTTTCTTAAGTATTTCAAATGCTTCTACACAATCATCATCAAAGACAAATGGTATATCTTTTTGCAATAAATTAGTCAGAGGCCGATAAATTTTTGAGAAGTCCTTGATGAACCTCCTGTAAAATCCAGCATGACCAAGGAAACTTCTTATACCTTTGATGTCCTTGGGACATGGCATCTTTTCAATAGCATCAACCTTGGCTTTATCAACTTCAATACCTCTTTCAGAAACTTTGTGCCCCAAGACAATACCTTCATTAACCATAAAGTGGCACTTTTCCCAATTCAAGACAAGATTAGTTTCTTCACATCTCTGCAAAACTCGATCAAGATTGCTCAAGCAATCATCAAAAGAGGAACCATAGACGGAAAAGTCGTCCATGAAAACCTCACAAATCTTTTCACAAAAGTCAAAGAATATAGCCATCATGCATCTTTGAAAGGTAGCAGGTGCATTACATAAACCAAAAGGCATACGTCTATAAGCAAAAGTACCAAAAGGGCATGTAAAAATAGTCTTTGATTGATCTCTAGCCGACATAGGTATTTGAGAGAAACCAGGATAACCATCTAGAAAGCAATAGTGTGTATGTTTGCATAATCTTTCTAGCATTTGATCAATAAAAGGTAAGGGCTAATGATCTTTTTTTGTAGCTTTATTTAATTTACGGAAATCAATTACCATCCTATAACCTATGATAATTCTTTGTGGAATCAATTCATCTTTATCATTAGGAACACCAGTAATACCTCCCTTCTTACAGACACAATGGACATGACTTACCCACTCACTATCAGCAACGGGATAGATTATACATGCCTCCAGAAGCTTTAGTATTTCTTTTCTTACCACTTCTTTCATTTTAGGATTCAGACGTCGTTAAGGATCACGAACTGGTTTGGCATCTGCTTCCAAATTTATTTTATATTGACATAGAGTGGGACTAATGCCCTTAAGATCATCAAGAGTATATCCAATAGCAGCACGATGCTTCTTCAGAGTTTTCAATAATCTTTCTTCTTCATGCTCTGAAAGGTTAGCACTAATAATAACAGGATATATCTTCTTTTCATCAAGATAAGCATAATTAAGATTATCAGGCAAAGGTTGAAGCTCAAACACGGGATCACCCTTGGGTGGAGGAGGATCCCCTAAGATTTCAACAGGCAAATTGTGTTGCAGAATAGGTTCCTGTTTAAAGAATACTTCATCTATTTCCCTTCTTTCATTCACGAACATATCATTTTCATGGTCTAGCAAATAGTGTTCTAAAGGATCACTAGGAGGTACGGCAATAGAAGCAAGACCAATAATTTCATCCTTACTAGGTAATTCTTCCTCATGATGTTGTTTACTAAATTTAGAGAAATTAAACTCATGAACCATATCATCCAAGCCAATAGTGACAACATTCTTTGTGCAATCTATGGTAGCATTGATAGTATTTAAGAAGGGTCTACCAAATATAATGGGACAAAAGCTATCTTGTGGGGAACCAAGAACAAGAAAATCAGCAGGATATTTAGTTTTCCCACACAAGACTTCAACATCTCTAACAATTCCAATTGGTGCAATAGTGTCTCTATTAGCAAGTTTAATAGTAACATCAATATCTTCTAACTCAACAGGTGAAATTTCATTCTTAATTTCTTCATATAAATCAATAGGTATTACACTAGCACTAGCACCCATATCACATAAGCCATGATAACAATGATCTCCTATTTTAATAGAAATAACAGGCACGCCTACCACAGGTCTATGTTTATCTTTATCACAAGGTTTAGCAATTCTAGCAGTTTCACCTTCGAACTGAATAACATGCCCATCAACATTATCACACAAGAGATCTTTAACAATAGCAATATTAGGTTCTACTTTAATTTGCTCAGGAGGTGTATAAGTTCTAATATTGCTTTTACGAACAACAGTTGAAGCTTTAGCATGATCCTTTATTCCAATAGGGAAAGGTGGTTTCTCAACATAAGAAGTAGGAACAATAGGATCATTATAAGTGACAGTCTTTTCTTCAACTTTAATAGGTGCAGCTACTTTTACTTCTATGGGAGGATGATATTTAAACCACTTCTCCTTAGGGAGATCAACATAAGTAGCAAAAGATTCACAGAAAGAAGCTACTATCTCAGAGTCAAGTCCATATTTAGTGCTAAACTTACGGAAAATATCGGTATCCATAAAAGATTTAACACAATCAAACTTAGGTGTCATACCTGACTCCTTACCTTCGTCGAGGTCCCAATCTTCAGAGTTGCATTTAATTCTATCCAATAAATTCCATCTGAATTCAATAGTCTTCATCATAAAAGAGCCAGCACAAGAAGTATCGAGCATGGTGCGATTGTTATCAGAAAGCTGAGCATAAAAACTTTGCATAATTATTTCTCTCGGGAGCTCATGATTGGGGCATGAATATAACATTGATTTAAGCCTCCCCCAAGCTTGAGCGATGCTTTCTCCTTCGCGAGGCCAGAAATTATATATATAATTGCAATCACGATGAACAAGATGCATAGGGTAATACTTTTGATGAAATTCCAGCTTCAATCTTTTATAGTCCCATGATCTCATATCATCACATAGCCTATACCATATCAATGTGTCTCCCTTCAAAGATAAAGGGAAGACCTTCTTCTTAGCAACATCATCGGGTATACCTGAAAGCTTAAATAATCCACAAACTTCATCCACATATATTAAGTGCTCATCAAGATGCTTTGTTCCATCTCCTGTAAAAGGATTAGCTAGCAGTTTTTCCATCATACCCAAAGGAAATTCAAAAGGAATTTCATTTTCAATAGGTTCAGTAGGTTGAGGAGCAACTCTTTGCTCTACTGGACGGGGTGAAGATACCCCGAACAAGCCCCTCAGAGAATTACTTTCCATAGTAACAAGTGACAGTAAATTTCAGCACACTATATAAATTTTTCCTTACCAAATTCCACCTACCAAAGGCGCTACACTCCCCGGCAAATGGCTCAGAAAAGAGTCTTGATGACCCACAAGTATAGGGGATCTATCGTAGTCCTTTCTATAAGTAAGAGTGTCGAACCCAACGAGGAGCAGAAGGAAATGATAAGCGGTTTTCAGCAAGGTATTCTCTGCAAGTACTGAAATAAGTGGTAACAGATAGTTTTGTGATAAATAGGTTGTAACGAGCAACAAGTAACAAAAGTAAATAAAGTGCAGCAAGGTGGCCCAATCCTTTGTAGCAAAGGACAAGCCGGAACAAAACTCTTATAATAGGAAAAGCGCTCCCGAGGACACATGGGAATATCGTCAAGCTAGTTTTCATCACGTTCATATGATTCGCGTTCGATACTTTGATAATTTGATATGTGGGTGGACCGGTGCTTGGGTGCTGTTCTTACTTGAACAAGCATCCCACTTATGATTAACCTCTATTGCAAGCATCCGCAACTACAACAAAAGTATTAAGTAAACCTAACCATAGCATGAAACATATGGATCCAAATCAGCCCCTTACGAAGCAACGCATAAACTAGGGTTTAAGCTTCTGTCACTCTAGCAACCCATCATCTACTTATTACTTCCCAATGCCTTCCTCTAGGCCCAAATAATGGTGAAGTGTTATGTAGTCGACGTTCACATAACACCACTAGAGGCTAGACAACATACATCTTATCAAAATATCAAACGAATACCAAATTCACATGACTACTCATAGCAAGACTTCTCCCTTGTCCTCAGAACAAACGTAATTACTCACAAAGCATATTCATGTTCATAATCAGAGGGGTAATAATATGCATATAGGATCTGAACATATGATCTTCCACCAATTAAACCAACTAGCATCAACTACAAGGAGTAATCAACACTACTAGCAACCTACTAGCACCAATCCCGGACTTTGAGACAAGAATTGGGTACAAGAGATGAACTAGTGTTTGGAGATGAGATGGTGCTGGTGAAGATGTTGATGGAGATTTCCCTCTCCCAATGAGAGGAGCGTTGGTTATGACGATGGTTCCTTCTCGTGGAGGCGGAGTCTCGTCCCGAAAAGTTCCTTCCTATTTTTTCTCATCGAAAGACTTCATATATGAGATGGACGTCGGAGAGCCACCAGGGGGCCCACGAGGTAGGGGGCGCGCCCTAGGGGGGGCCCACCCTCGTGAGCAGGTGTGGGCCCCCTGGCCTTCATCTTTGGCGAGGATTTTTCTTTATTATTTTTAAGACGTTCCATGGAGTTTCAGGACTTTTGGAGTTGCGCAGAACAGGTCTCTAATATTTGCTCCTTTTCCAGCCTAGAATTCCAGCTGCCGGCATTCTCCCTCCTTATGTACCTTGTAAAATAAGAGAGAATAGCCATAACTATTGTGACATAAAGTGAAATAACAGTCCATAATGTGATAAATATCGATATAAAGCATGATGCAAAATGGACGATCATGGATGAGGTGGTTCTAAGTGATGGAATGGATGGGCTAAGATGGAATCTTGATGACAAGAACAAATTTGTGGGGAAGGACCTGTACATCTTCCTGAAATCCTCAACCCTTATGGGTTACACAGGCATTTGGAAGCTAAATCTTCCCCACAAAACCAAGATCTTTATTAGGATGGCGCTGAAGAATAGTATATTTACCAAAGAAAACCTTGTCAGAAGAAGTTGGTATGGTAACGAGGAGTGCTACTTTTGTGGGAACAGAGACTGTGGATAACTTCTTGTTTGGTTCTAACCTTGATAAGCTTGTTTGGCAAGTTGTTATTTGTGCTTTGGAGCTTGCCAAACCTCCTGAAGGGGTGGCCGATATGTTGGGGGCTTGATTACACTCGTTCCCTCAAAACCAAAGGAATTTGGATCGGAGAGGGGCGGGGAGGGGGGCATACTTGTTGGGGAACATAGTAATTTCAAAAAAAATCCTACGCACACGCAAGATCATGGTGATGCATAGCAATGAGAGGGGAGAGTGTTGTCTACGTACCCTCGTAGACCGGAAGCGGAAGCGTTAGCACAACGCGGTTGATGTAGTCGTACGTCTTCACGATCCGACCGATCAAGTACCGAACGCACGGCACCTCGAGTCCTGCACACGTTCACTCGATGACGTCCCTCGAACTCCGATCCAGCCGAGTGTTGAGGGAGAGTTTCATCAGCACGACGGCGTGGTGACGATGATGATGTTCTACCGACGCAGGGCTTCGCCTAAGCACCGCTACGATATGATCGAGGTGGATCATGGTGGAGGGGGGCACCGCACACGCTTAAGAGAGATCATGAAGATCAATTGTGTGTCTATGGGGTGCCCCTGGCCACGTATATAAAGGAGTGGAGGAGGGGAGAGAGAGCCGGCCCCTATGGCGCGCCCTGGAGGAGTCTACTCCCACCGGGAGTAGGATTCCCCCCCCCTTCCAAGTAGTAGGAGTAGGAGTCAAGGCAAGGGAAGGAGAAGAGAAGAAGGAGGGCGCAGCCCCTCCCCCTAGTCCAATTCGGACTAGGCCTTGGGGGGCGCCCAACCTCTCCTCTCTCTTTCCCCTAAAGCCCAATAAGGGCCCATATACTCCCCGGCGAATTCCCGTAACTCTACGGTACTCTGAAAAATACCCGAATCACTCGGAACCTTTCCGATGTCCGAATATAGTCGTCCAATATATCGATATTTACGTCTTGACCATTTTGAGACTCCTCGTCATGTCCCCGATCTCATCCGGGACTAGGAAATACCTTCGGCACATCAAAACACATAAACTCATAATATAACCATCATCGAACTTTAAGCATGCGGACCCTACGGGTTCGAGAACAATGTAGACATGACCGAGACACGTCTCCGGTCAATAACCAATAGCGGAACCTGGATGCTCATTTTGGCTAGGAAGATCTTTATCGGTCAGACCGCATAACAACATACGTTGTTCTCTTTGTCATCAGTATGTTACTTGCCCGAGATTCGATCGTCGGTATCTCAATACCTTGTTCAATCTCGTTACCGGCAAGTCTCTTTACTCTCCATAATACATCATCCCGCAACTAACTTATTAGTTGCAATGCTTGCAAGGCTTGAGTGATATGCATTACCGAGAGGGCCCAGAGATACCTCTCCGACAATCGGAGTGACAAATCCTAATCTCGAAATACGCCAACCCAACAAGTACCTTCGGAGACACCTGTAGAGCACCTTTATAATCACCCAGTTACATTGTGACATTTGGTAGGCACACAAAGTGTTCCTCCGGCAAACGGGAGTTGCATAATCTCATAGTCATAGGAACATGTATAAGTCATGAAGAAAGCAATAGCAACATACTAAACGATTGGGTGCTAAGCTAATGGAATGGGTCATGTCAATCAGATCATTCACCTAATGATGTGATCCCGTTAATCAAATAACAACTCTTTGTCCATGGTTAGGAAACATAACCATCTTTGATTAACGAGCTAGTCAAGTAGAGGCATACTAGTGACACTTCGTTTGTCTATGTATTCACACATGTATTATGTTTCCGGTTAATACAATTCTAGCATGAATAATAAACATTTATCATGAAATAAGGAAATAAATAATAACTTTATTATTGCCTCTAAGGCATATTTCCTTCAGTCTCCCACTTGCACTAGAGTCAATAATCTAGTTCACATCGCTATGTGATTAATACCAATAGTTCACATCTTTATGTGATTGGTTCACATCTTCATGTGACTAACACCCAAAGGGTTTGCTAGATTCAACAATCTAGTTCACATCGCTATGTGATTAACACCCAAAGAGTGATCATGTTTTGCTTGTGAGAGAAATTTAGTCAACGGGCCTGCCAAATTCAGATCAGTATGTATTTTGCAAAATTCTATGGCTACAATGCTCTGCACGGAGCTACTCTAGCTAATTACTCCCACTTTCAATATGTATCCAGATTGAGACTTAGAATCATCTGGATCAGTGTCAAAAACTTGCATCGACGTAACCCTTTACGACAAACCTTTTTTGTCACGTCCATAATCGAGAAACATATCCTTATTTCACTAAGGATAATTCTGACCGCTGTCCAGTAATCTACTCCTAGATCACTATTGTACTCCCTTGCCAAATCAGTGCAGGGTATACAATAGATCTGGTACACAGCATGACATACTTTATAGAACCTATGGCCAAGGCATAGGGAATGACTTTCATTCTCTTTCTATCTTCTGCCGTGGTCGGGCTTTGAGTCTTACTCAACTTCACACCTTGTAATGCAAGCAAGAACTCTTTCTTTGACTGCTCCATTTTGAACTAATTCAAAATCTTGTCAGGGTATGTACTCATTGAAAAAACTTATCAAGCGTCTTGATCTATCTCTATAGATTTTGAAGCTCAATATGCAAGCAGCTTCACCGAAGTCTTTCTTTGAAAAAACTCCTTTCAAACACTCCTTTATGCTTTACAGATTAATTCTACATTATTTCTGATCAACAATATGTCATTCACATATACTTATCAGAAATGATGTAGTGCTCCCACTCACTTTCTTGTAAATACAGGCTTCACCGCAAGTCTGTATAAAACTATATGCTTTGATCAACTCATCAAAGCGTATATTCCAACTCCGAGATGCTTGCACCAGTCCACAGATGGATCGCTGGAGCTTTGCACATTTTGTTAGCACCTTTCGGATTGACAAAACCTTCTAGTTGCATCATATACAACTCTTCTTTAATAAATCCATTAAGGAATGCAGTTTTGTTTATCCATTTGCCAGATTTCATAAAATGCGGCAATTACTAACATGATTCGGACAGACTCAAGCATAGATACGAGTGAGAAGCTCTCATCGTAGTCAACACCTTGAACTTTGTCGAAAACCTTTTGCGACAATTCTAGCTTTGTAGATAGTAACACTACTATCAGCGTCCGTCTTCCTCTTGAAGATCCATTTATTCTCAATTGCTTGCCGATCATCGGGCAAGTCAACCAAAGTCCAAACTTTGTTCTCATACATGGATCATATCTCAGATTTCATGGCCTCAAACCATTTCGCAGAATCTGGGCTCATCATCGCTTCCTCATAGTTCGTAGGTTCGTCATGGTCAAGTAATATGACCTCCAGAACAGGATTACCGTACCACTCTGGTGCGGATCTCACTCTAGTTTACCTACGAGATTCGGTAGTAACTTGATCTGAAGTTACATGATCATCATCATTAGCTTCCTCACTAATTGGTGTAGTAGTCACAAGAACAGATTTTGTGATGAACTACTTTCCAATAAGGGAGAAGGTACAATTACCTTATCAAGTTTTCTACTTTCCTCCCACTCACTTCTTTCGAGAGAAACTCCTTCTCTGGAAAGGATCCATTCTCAGCAACGAATATTTTACCTTCGGATCTGTGATAGAAGGTGTACCCAACATTTTCTTTAGGGTATCCTATGAAGACGCACTTTTCCGATTTGGGTTTGAGCTTATCAGGATGAAACTTTTTCACATAAGCATCACAACCCCAAACTTTAAGAAACGACAACTTTGGTTTCTTGCCAAACCACAGTTCATAAGGTGTCGTCTCAACGGATTTTGATGGTGCCCTATTTAACGTGAATGCTGCTGTCTCTAATGCATAATCCCAAAATGATAGTGGTAGATCGATAAGAGACATCATAGATCGCACTATATCTAATAAAGTACGGTTATGACGTTCTGACACACCATTACACTATGGTTTTCTAGGTGGCGTGAGTAGTGAAACTATTTCACATTTGTTTTAATTGAAGGCCAAACTCGTAACTCAAATATTTTACCTCTGCGATCATATCGTAGAAACTTTTTATTTTCTTGTCATGATGGTTTTCTACTTCACTCTGAAATTCTTTGAACTTTTCAAATGTTTCAGACTTATGTTTCATCAAGTAGATATACCCATATCTGCTCAAATCATCTGTGAAGTTCAGAAAATAACGATACTTGACGTGAGCCTTAACACTCATCGGACCGCATACATCAGTATGTATTATTTCCAATAAGTCAGTTGCTCGCTCCGGAGAATGGAGTCTTAGTCATCTTGCCCATGAGGCATGGTTCGCAAGCATCAAGTGATTCATAATCAAGTGATTCCAAAATCCCATCAGCATGGAGTTTCTTCATGCGCTTTACACCAATATGACCTAAACGGCAGTGCCACAAATAAGTTGCACTATCATTATTAACTTTGCATCTTTTGGTTTCAATATTATGATTATGTGTATCACTACGATCGAGATCCAACGAACTATTTTCATTGGGTGTATGACCATATAAGGTTTTATTCATGTAAACAGAACAACAATTTATTCTCTTACTTAAATGAATAACCGTATTACAATAAACATGATCAAATCATATTCATGCTCAACGCAAACACCAAATAACACTTATTTAGGTTCAACACTAATACCGAAATTATAGGGAGTGTGCGATGATGATCATATCAATCTTGGAACCACTTCCAACACACATCGTCACTTCACCCTTAACTAGTCTCTGTTTATTCTGCAACTCCCGTTTCGAGTTACTAATCTTAGCAACTGAACTAGTATCAAATACTGAGGGGTTGCTATAAACACTAGTAAAGTACACATCAATAACATGTATATCAAATATACTTATGTTCACTTTGCCATCCTTCTTATCCGCCAAATACTTGGGGCAGTTCTGCTTCCAGTGACCAGTCCCTTTGCAGTAGAAGCACTTAGTCTCAGGCTTAGGACCAGACTTGGGCTTCTTCACTTGAGCAGCAACTTGCTTGCTGTTCTTCTTGAAGTTCCCCTTCTTCCCTTTACCCTTCTTCTTGAAACTAGTGGTCTTGTTAACCATCAACACTTGATGTTTTTCTCGATTTCTACCTTCGTCAATTTCCGCATTACGAAGAGCTTGGGAATCATTTCCGTTATCCCTTGCATATCATAGTTCATCACGAAGTTCTACTAACTTGGTGATGGTGATTAGAGAATTCTGTCAATCACTATCTTATCTGGAAGATTAACTCCCACTTGATTCAAGCGATTGTAGTACTCAGACAATCTGGGCACATGCTCAGTAGTTGAGCGATTCTCCTCCATCTTTTAGCTATAGAACTTGTTGGAGACTTCATATCTCTCAACTCGAGTATTTGCTTGAAATATTAACTTCAACTCCTGGAACATCTCATATGCTCCATGACGTTCAAAACGTCTTTGAAGTCCCGATTCTAAGCTGTTAAGCATAGTGCACTAAACTATCAAGTAGTCATCATATTGAGCTAGCCAAACGTTCATAACGTTTGCATCTGCTCCTGCAATAGGCCCGTCACCTAGCGGTGCATCAAGGACATAATTCTTCTGTGCAGCAATGAGGATAAACCTCAAATCACGGATCCAAACCACATCATTGCTACTAACATCTTTCAACACAATTTTCTCTAGGAACATATCAAAATAAACATATGAAAGCAACAACGCGAGCTATTGATCCATAACATAGATATGCTAATACTACCAGGACTAAGTTCATGATAAATTAAAGTTCAATTAATCATATTACTTAAGAACATCCCACTTAGATAGACATCCCTCTAATCCTCTAAGTGATTACGTGATCCAAATCAACTAAACCATGTCCGATCATCACGTGAGATGGAGTAGTTTCATTGGTGAACATCACTATGTTGATCATATCTACTATATGATTCACGCTCGACCTTTCGGTCTCCGTGTTCCGAGGCCATATCTGTATATGCTTGGCTCGCCAAGTATAACCTGAGTATTCCGCGTGTGCAACTGTTTTGCACCCGTTGTATTTGAATGTAGAGCTTATCACACCCGATCATCACGTGGTGTCTCAGCACGAAGAACTTTCGCAACGGTGCATACTCAGGGAGAACACTTCTTAATAATTAGTGAGAGATCATCTTATAATGCTACCGTCAATCAAAGCAAGATAAGATGCATAAAAGATAAACATCACATGCAATCAATATAAGTGATATGATATGGCCATCATCATCTTGTGCTTGTGATCTCCATCTCCGAAGCACCGTCGTGATCACCATCGTCACCGGCGCGACACCTTGATCTCCATCGTAGCATCGTTGTCGTCTCACCAATCTTATGCTTCCACGACTATCGCTACCGCTTAGTGATAAAGTACAGCATTATAGCGCGATTGCATTGCATATAATAAAGCGACAACCATATGGCTCCTGCCAGTTGCCGATAACTCGGTTACAAAACATGATAATCTCATACAATAAAATTTAGCATCATGTCTTGACCATATCACATCACAACATGCCCTGCAAAAACAAGTTAGACGTCCTCTACTTTGTTGTTGCAAGTTTTACGTGGCTGCTACGGGCTTAAGCAAGAACCAATCTCACCTACGCATCAAAACCACAACGATAGTTTGTCAAGTTGGTGCTGTTTTAACCTTTGCAAGGACCGGGCGTAGCCACACTCGGTTCAACTAAAGTTGGAGAAACTGTCACCCGCAAGCCACCTCTGTGCAAAGCACGTCGGGAGAACCGGTCTCGCGTAAGCGTACGTGTAATGTTGGTCCGGGCCGCTTCGTCCAACAATACCGCCGAACCAAAGTATGACATGCTGGTAAGTAGTATGACTTATATCGCCCACAACTCACTAGTGTTCTACTCGTGCATATAACATCAACATATAAAACCTAGGCTCGGATGCCACTGTTGGGTTTCGTAGTAATTTCAAAAAATTTCCTACGCACACGCAGGATCATGGTGATGCATAGCAACGAGAGGGGAGAGTGTGATCTACGTACCCTTGTAGATCGACAACGGAAGCATTGACACAATGTAGAGGAAGTAGTCGTACGTCTTCACGATCCGACCGATCCAAGCACCGTTACTCCGGCACCTCCGAGTTCTTAGCACACGTACAGCTCGATGACGCTCCCCGGGCTCCCTCCCCGGGCTCCGATCCAGCAAAGCTTCGGGGATGAGTTCCGTCAGCACGACGGCGTGGTGACGATGATGATGTTCTACCGACGCGGCTTCGCCTAAGCACTAACGATATGACGAGGTGGAATTGGTGGAGGGGGCACCGCACACGGCTAAGGAAATCAAAGATCAATTGTGTGTCTCTGGGGTGCCCCCTCCCCGTATATAAAGGAGTGGAGGAAGGGGAGGGCGGCCCTCTCTATGGCGCGCCCTAGGGGAGTCCTACTCCCACCGGGAGTAGGATTCCCCCTTTCCTAGTCCACTAGGAGTCCTTCCATGTAGTAGGAGTAGGAGTCAAGGCAAGGGAAAAGAGAAGAGAAGGAAGGAGGGGGCGCAGCCCTTCCCCCTAGTCCAATTCGGACTAGGCCTTGGGGGGGGGGCCTTGGGGGGGGGGGCGCCCAACCTCTCCTATCTCTTTCCCCTAAAGCCCAATAAGGCCCGTATACTCCCCGGCGAATTCCCGTAACTCTCCGGTACACTCCGAAAAATACTCGGATCACTCGGAACCTTTCCGATGTCCGAATATAGTCGTCCAATATATCGATTTTTACGTCTCAACCATTTCGAGACTCCTCGTCATGTCCCCGATCTCATCCGGGACTCCGAACTCCTTCGGCACATCAAAACTCATAAACTCATAATATAACTGTCATCGAAACCTTAAGCGTGCGGACCCTACGGTTCGAGAACAATGTAGACATGACCGAGACACGTCTCTGGTCAATAACCAATATCGGGACCTGGATGCCCATATTGGCTCCTACATATTCTACGAAGATCTTTATCGGTCAGACCGCATAACAACATACGTTGTTCCCTTTGTCATCGGTATGTTACTTGCCCGAGATTCGATCGTCGGTATCCAATACCTAGTTCAATCTCGTAACCGGCAAGTCTCTTTACTCGTTCTGTAATACATCATCTCGCAACTAACTCATTAGTTGCAATGCTTGCAAGGCTTATGTGATGTGCATTACCGAGAGGGCCCAGAGATACCTCTCCGACATTCGGAGTGACAAATCCTAATCTTGAAATACGCCAACCCAACATGTACCTTTGGAGACACCTGTAGAGCTCCTTTATAATCACCCAGTTACGTTGTGACGTTTGGTAGCACACAAAGTGTTCCTCCGGCAAACGGGAGTTGCATAATCTCATAGTCATAGGAACATGTATAAGTCATGAAGAAAGCAATAGCAACATACTAAACGATTGGGTGCTAAGCTAATGGAATGGGTCATGTCAATCAGATCATTCACCTAATGATGTGATCCCATTAATCAAATAACAACTCTTTGTCCATGGTTAGGAAACATAACCATCTTTGATTAACGAGCTAATCAAGTAGAGGCATACTAGTGACACTTCGTTTGTCTATGTATTCACACATGTATTATGTTTCCGGTTAATGCAATTCTAGCATGAATAATAAACATTTATCATGAAATAAGGAAATAAATAATAACTTTATTATTGCCTCTAGGGCATATTTCCTTCACTTCCTGCTCGAGGGCAGGTCGTCCCTACTCCCGAACCCAACGAGAACGCTGTGTTCATCTCCCACTTCCTTCGAGGCCTAGGCCTCACTCTGGATCCCTTCGTCAGGGGTTTGATGTTCTATTACGGGCTAGATTTCCATGATCTAGCTCCGGACTCCTTTCCCCACATCTCGACATTTATTGTCGTGTGTGAGGCCTTCCTCCGCATTACCCCTCACTTCGGCCTGTGGCTCAAGATGATCGAGGGGCAACATTTAGCGTGTGGAGGTGCATCAATAGGCAAGATGGCAGGAGCTCCATGGCCGAAAGGTTCCTTTCCAGAGGTGTCTGAATTATGGCAACGGGAGTGGTTTTACGTCACAGCTCCCAGAAGTGCCAAGTGGGCGGCTGTCCCCGCTTTCCGCTCGGGCCCTCCACCACGACTAATGTCATGGATTAGCAGAGGTCTGAGCTGGGGTCCAGCCAAGGACGTGCCTATACTGCAAAGCCGCATTCGAGATCTCTTCGAGGGAGATTTTAATTTGGTCGTGGTAATACAAGTTATGCTGGTTTGTCAAGTCCAGCCTTGCAAACGCCGGCCCCTTCGCTTGTGGGAGTTCAACCCAGAAGGACCGCGTGCCATTCAAAGTTTCCTCGGCCTGACGCACAAGGAGATGTATAAGTCATTCTTCGGACCTCAAATAGAGTGTCCGGATGCTACTGAGGACGTGGGCCTGAGCAGTAACCGCGCCGCCGAACAAGTAAGAAATCCTCTAGCCGAACACAGTGTCCTTTATTCATCATGAAGTTATTTCTGAGAGTTCGCTCTTTGACCAGGATTGGCTAACAAAGGCGAAGATGATTCGGTGTTTGGCCCCCCTCCCTGAGGGTTTGGAAAATCCGGTATTGGAAAAGATGCTCGAGCTTGCACCTTGCCCGGAGCCCTCGAAGGAAGATACGGGGGGGGGGGATAATACGGGCGGATGCGGGCCCCCATCACTGCCAGTTCCCACCGAGGGAATGAGCGTCTCCATGAAGGAGGATAACCGGGGGAGGAAAAGGACTGCTTCCGAGGATCCGGAAGCCGAGGCCTCCAAACGGGAGAAGAAGTCTCCCACAGAGGGTCCCGCCTTGGGGGGTGCTTTTGCCGCATAAAGTCCGCAGGGGGATCAGCCCTCCAATGAGTCGTAAGTGATCCAAAAAAATACTTTAATAGTGAAGGTATACTATCTTTCTTCTGAGAAAATAACCGCCGCATATATCTTGCAGTTCGGGCCTTAGCCCCTCTCAGCTGAGCTCGTCTTCGGGGGATCTTCTTCCAGAGATGATGGAGAGCGAAACACCTCCCCCGGACTCCTTCGCTCAAGAAGCGGGCGACCCCAAAGTGTCGTCATAGAGGGCCTCTTCGGATATGGTGAGGCCAGAAGAGAATCCCATAGACCCTCGAAGTCCCCAGCGTCCGGCTCCCGAAGAGAGCAAACAAAAGAGTCCGGCACCGTCTGGTATGCGGTCGGACATTCTGAGGGAGCTGGTGGGGCGAGCGGCCATCTCAGAAGAACACCGTACGCTGATGGGTACGATGATGGAGAGAATTTCGTCCGCCGAAAGCGGATTACATGAAGCCTTTATAAGTCTACTGATAGGCTTTGAGGTACGTGAGATAATATGTGATAGTACCGCACATGTTAGGTGTGCCCTGTGTAGATAGTAGCCCCTGAGACTCTGGTTGTCGTCGAGAACGACGGCGAACAGAGGATCATAGTCCCAGGCAATAACCATACTGCCCTTATGTGCAGGTGGTGGAAGCTCCGGTGGCTGGCCGGACTAGTGAGTTTGCTAAATTAAAACAGAAACTGGATGCGGCAGACGCCGACATCGAGCTTGTTAACAAGAGGCTTGACGAGGCACAGGGTAAGTGTTATTATCTGGTGAACGCCACATAGTAAGAGAAGCATGATGCCAGTATCTTTAATATGTTGTGACTGCAGATGGAGCTGCCACCGTGGAAACCTTGCGGGCAGAACTTGCCCGAGCCAAGGAACAAGCGAGGATTAGTAATGTGGCTGCTTTGAAGGCGGTCGAAGAGTTGAAAGCCGAGAAGGCCGCACATTGCGAGAGTCAAGAGAAGATGGCCAAGATGGCCGTAGAATTAAAAGACACTGCCGACCGTTGCCGGCTCCTTGAAAAAGAAAACTGAGCGAAGGCAACGGACCTTGAGAAGGACACGATGGCGGACAAAGACACCCGCTCTGCTATGAGAGCGAAGAAGGAGGAGCTGCGGGAAGCCGGGATATTGCGGCTGGGAAGCCCTTCATGCTAAGGAGGAAGTTCGGAGATCCACAGTATGCCCCTCTGGATCAGTTGTGGAGTTCAGCAGATGCGTATATGGACTTGGCGGCGAGCACTGCCGATGCGGCCAAATACTTCCAAGGTCAAACGGATCGTGAAGTGGACAATCTGTTCTGGTCGCAATTCAACGTTCCAGAGCATCCGCTTCCATTGACTGATCAGCTAGCCAAATGGGCCGAACTAAATAGGTTGTCCGGACTAGCCATGAGGTCTGTCGTGGATCAGCTATGGCCGGAAAAGCCAAAGCCGAACAGCTATTTCAGTTTAGTGCAGCGGTTCCTTGGTGCAGTGCCACGCATTAATGCGATGAAGAGGTCGGCGTGCATAGAAGGCTCGCGGATGGCCCTTGCCCGTGTTAAAGCATACTGGGCGGAGATGGACGCTACCACTGTTGTGGCGCAGGGTTCGACCATAGGCCGAGTGGCTGCCGAGCACTATTTCGAGGAGGTTCTCGAGGGTGCTCATTTGATAGAGGCCCAGTGCTCGAAGAATATTATATTTGAGTGATATGTATTCTCATTGTAAACACAATGCTTTTATGAAATTTTATAAGGCTATGTTTATACTTTTGCCTGAAAGTAGTATGATGCCTCCTGTGCGGCCGTTTATGTATACATGTGTATAACCTGAAAGATTGCAGCCGTCGGCTTCAACCCCCACACATATAATGCGGAGGTGCTCGCGAAAAACACGTGTTCACACTTAACCCAACGTCTTGGTCCTATTAAGGAGGTGATAGCGTAGCGAACGAGGCAACCGGACTATAATGCTTTAACACTTTCACTTAGCCATAGGAGTTTGACAGTGGGGCTACTAGATAGCCCCTAGTGGCTCCGCACTCTCCCAATCTCGGGGTGCGTACATGCCTGGCCGGAAAACGGCCCTTCGTTAAGGCGGAGGAATTCTAACATTCCGATAGGTCATCGAGTGGTTGAACAGTCTCACGCTATATCATGACAGTCAGTTTTTGGCTTTCTCTACTGAGGTGCTTGTCTGGATGAACCAGGGCACAATCGCAGTAGTTCTCCTGGTGCTGCCTTAGCCGATAAAGCGGAACGTAAGGCACCAAAACACAGGAGCCGGGCAAACCCAACATTTGACCAAAGACAATGATTCGGAGCTGATGCATATAAGGCCAAACTCGCGACGCTGAACACTCCCTAAGGTGTTCGGTCTTTATGGTATAAACCGGGCCTAAATAGTGCCCTTTGTAAGAAGCCCCTTTTGTCCAGGTACGTGCATTATTCTGACGTGGCCACATGCCAAGACGTCAGCATCCTTCCCAATTGTGCTGAGAATTCGATGGATGTGTATCAACAAGAGACAGTAAAAAAGGTTTACGCAGGGTCTTAATCTAAAAAGAATCCTTGGAATGGGTCCCTTCTGCACGTCTGTGCCTGTGTGTCCGTTGTGCCGTATCCTGGACGGGTGTAGCACGATGGTCATCTGTAAAAGAGAGGAATTTAGGTGAAAAAGTTGTCGTGTAGAAAGATAATTTTTAAAGAAACCATGTATAACTAGAAATGAGTATAAATTGCCACTTGTCTGCGTGCGTTGGGCCCCTTGTATTTGTAATAGGGGTGTGGCCATCAATCCGGTATGAATTACATATAGCAGCGCTGGACTCGTCTAACCGCGTCCGTGGTCTTGACGACCTATCAAATACTTTAGTTGGCGAGGCCGTTTTTAGTGTGTGGCTGCCAAGGCAGTCACATTCTCTTCGGCGCGCAAGGATCGCTCAATACTTCCGTTCACTGTAATGATGCCACATGGACAGGGCATCTTGAGCGTCAGGGAAGCGTAATGTGGTATTGCATTAAAGCGAGCAAAAGCTTCGCGTACAAGTAGTGCTTGATAGCCACTTTGGAACGGAGCGATGTGGAAGGTTAAATGTTCGCTACGGAAGTTATCGGGGAAGCCGAATATAACCTTTAGTAGCAGGGAGCCCGTGCAATGAGCCCCTGGGCCTGGCGTTACTCCTTTAGAGGTAGTAGTGCTATGGCAAATTTTCGTTGGGTCTATCCCCATTTCGCGGATTGTATCCTGGTATATCAGGTTGAGACTGCTGCCACCGTCCATCAGGACTCGTGTGAAGTGGTATCCGTCGATTATTGGGTCTAATACCAGGGCAGCCCATCCTGCACGCCAGATACTTGCTGAGTAATCACGATGGTCGAAAGTGATCGGTTGAGACGACCAGTGGCAGGACTCCGCGGTGATAGGCCCTTGGGCATATTTTTCTGGGAGGGCCGTTTTGTTTCTCCCCTTGATCACGTGTAACACGTTTTCTGTTTTGACTTCTGGTGGAAATTTCTTTTGTTCCCCAGTGTCTTGCTTAAGAGGCTCATCCTCGTCTTCGCTTGGTGTATCCTCCCCGTTGTGTACGGCGTTGAGCTTGCCGGACTGCTTGAAGACCCAACTTTCTCTATGGGTATGATTAGCGGGTTTACCAGGGGTGCTATGGATCTGACATATTTGGTCCAGAATTTTGTTTAGGCTGGACAGTTCGTCTCTGGCGCCTTTAGAGGGCGGCTTTTGCTGACCTGGCCGAGAGCTTTTGAATCCGGCGTTTACTGCCGTGCTCTTCGTGCTGTCTTCTTTATTCCAACGTTTGTTATTGCTGTTGCGCCGTGATTTCCCTTTTCCATCTCTAACTTCGGATGTACTGGGGTTGCTGGTGCTGCACCTGGCTAGCCAGCTATCCTCACCCGCGCAAAAGCGGGTCATGAGGCTTGTTAATGCTGCCATTGTTCTCGGCTTTTCTTGGCTGAGGTGTCTGGCAAGCCATTCATCACGGACGCTATGCTTAAAAGCTGCCAAGGCTTCGGCGTCTGGACAGTCGATAATTTGGTTCTTTTTAGTAAGAAACCTGTTCCAAAGCTTTCGGGCTGACTCTCCGGGCTGTTGAGTTATATGACTCAAATCATCCGCGTCCGGAGGTCGGACATAAGTCCCTTGAAAATTTGCCCGAAAGGCGTCTTCGAGCTCTTCCCAACTTCCAATGGAGCTTTCGGGGAGGCTCTTAAGCCAGTGCCGAGCTGGACCTTTGAGTTTCAGGGGTAAATACTTAATGGCGTGGAGATCATCTCCCCGAGCCATGTGGATATGGAGGATATAGTCCTCAATCCAGACCCCAGGGTCTGTTGTTCCATCGTATGCCTCTATGTTTACGGGTTTGAATCCCACTGGAAATTCATGGTCCAACACCTCATCGGTGAAACATAGGGGGTGTGCGGCACCCCTATATCTGGGTGTACCGCGTTGTTCGGATGTTTGTTGTGTTGCATCGTATGCTGGAGCGCGCTTGCGTAGTCTGTAGATGGATCTGGTTTCGCCCTCCTTTTGATGCGAGCCCTCGCGTAGACCGCGTATTGGCTTATGTGCAGCGTTGCTTGCCGCTTTATGTTCGCCGTGAGGTCGTCTATCCGGCCAGATGGCTGTTTTAATTTTTAGTTGTGGGGGGTCTGAGGCCTCCTCAGCGAATTCAGGTAGCAACTTCCACTTTGGGTAGCTCTTGGTGGGGCGATTGCCGCCGTACTTCGCTGCTGTGTTGAGTACTTTACTCCATCTGATTTGGAGTGTGTCCTGCGCAGCCTTGAGCCTTTGCTTCTGCTTTTTCGGACTCCTCACGGTGGCAGCAAGCCTTTGACGGGCATTCTGCTGCTCCGGGTGCCTGTCCGGCGTTATGTCGTCCGGACTATTATCTTTGACAGAATTGGTTTGTTCGGTTTGATTCTCCGTATTGCCGTGGTCCGGCGGTGGTTCACCCTGCTCCAACGATGGGTCTGTATGATCGTTATTTCTGCCAAGACGGGATTTGGGGCGGCGCTTGCGCCGCCGCTTTGACTGCTTCTCGAGGGAACAAGCCTTCAGTGCGTCCTTCCGTTCCTCGTCGTCGTCTTCTTTTGGTGTGTCCACCATGTATACATCATATGATGAGGTGGACGTCCAGCGCCCTGTGGGCGGTGGTTCCTCTTCGCCTCCCGCATCGTCGTCCATACCGTCGATGTCTTCGGAGTCGAAGTAGAGCATGTCGGTTGCGTCATCGACAGTGGCTATTAAGTGGGTGTGGGTGGGCATCAAATTTCTTCATCGTCTGCATCCCAATCATGTTGGCCATAATCCGGCCAGGGCTCTCCTGACAAAGAGAGAGACCTTAGTGAATTCAGAATGTCGCCGAAGGGCGAGTGCAGAAAGATATCCGCGGTGGTGAATTCCATGATCGGCGCCCAATCGGATTCGATTGGCAGGGGCGCGGGCGGTTCGGAGTTAGAAAAAGAGTCCGGCACCTTGGAGTCACGGGCTGAGCAGAGGATTATGCTGGTGTTCAGCTCGATCGCCGTTGAGACTGCAGCCCCTGAGGCGGTGTCTAACCACCCGTCCTCGATTGGCGCAGTTGGCTCCGAGCTAAGGGTCGGAGCTGATGCGGGCACGGCCTCTGGGGTACTGTTCGGCGGCAGAGCTAGGTCATATCCATCGTGACAGTGCGGCGCGCCCGGCTGTGGCTCGAATCCGTCGAAGATCAAGTCTCTGCGGATGTCGGCCGTGTAGTTCAAACTTCCAAATCTGACCTGACAGCCAGGGGCGTAGCTTTCAATCTGCTCCAGATGGCCAAGCGAATTAGCCCGTAGTGCAAAGCCGCCGAATACGAAGATCTGTCCGGGGAGAAAAGTCTCACCCTGGACCGCATCACTATCGATGATAGTAGGAGCCATCAAGCCTAACAGCGACGACACAGAGGAACTCTCAGTGAAAGCACCAATGTCGGTGTCAAAACCGGCGGATCTCGGGTAGGGGGTCCCGAACTGTGCGTCTAGGCCGGATGGTAACGAGAGGCAGGGGACACGATGTTTTACCCAGGTTCGGGCCCTCTTGATGGAGGTAAAACCCTACGTCCTACTTGATTAATATTGATGATATGGGTAGTACAAGAGTAGATCTACCACGAGATCAGAGAGGCTAAACCCTAGAAGCTAGCCTATGGTATGATTGTATGTTGTGATTGTTGTCCTACGGACTAAAACCCTTCGGTTTATATAGACACCGGAGAGGGTTAGGGTTACACAAGGTCGGTTACAAAGGAGGAGATACCCATATCCGTATTGCCTAGCTTGCCTTCCATGCCAAGTAGAGTCCCATCCGGACACGAGACGAAGTCTTCAGTTTTGTATCTTCATAGTCTAACAGTCCGGCCAATGGAGACCCCCTAATCCAAGACTCCCACAAGGACCCTTTCCAAAGACCACCTTCAAATCCTTGAACATCTCATGTACATCAGCACCAATACGGTGGCGAGGCTTCGTCCGGTGATCCGCCTCACCTTTGAAATGCTTGCCTTTCTTTCTTACGGGATGCCTGCTCGGAAGAAATCGATGATGTCCCAGGTACAAATTATTCTTACAATTAGCCAAATATATACTGTCGGTATCGTCCAAACAGTGCATGCATGCGCGGTATCCCTTGTTTTTCTGTCCTGAAAGGTTACTGAGAGCAGGCCAATCATTGATGGTCACGAACAGCAACGCCTTTAGGTCAAATTCTTCCCCCATGTGCTCATCCCACACACGTACACCTGTTCCATTCCACAGTTGTAAGAGTTCTTCAACTAATGGCCTTAGGTACACATCAATGTCGTTGCCAGGTTGCTTAGGGCCTTGGATGAGCACTGGCATCATAATGAACTTCCGCTTCATGCACAACCAAGGAGGAAGGTTATACAAACATAGAGTCACATGCCAGGTGCTATGGTTGCTGCTCTGCTCCCCAAAAGGATTAATGCCATCTGCGCTTAGACCAAACCATACATTCCTTGCGTCATCTGCAAACTCCTTCCCGTACTTTCTTTCAATTTTTCTCCACTGCGACCCGTCAACGGGTACTCTCAACTTTTCGTCTTTCTTACGGTCTTCTTTGTGCCATCGCATCGCCTTGGCATGCTCTTTATTTTGGAACAAACGTCTCAACCGTGGTATTATAGGAGCATACCACATCACCTTGGCAGGAATCTTCTTCCTGGGGCGCTCGCGCTCGACATCACCAGGGTCATCATGGCTGATCTTATAGCGCAATGCACCGCATACCGGGCAAGCGTTCAAATCCTCGTACTCACCGCGGTAGAGGATGAAATCATTCAGGCATGCATGTATCTTCTGCACCTCTAACCCTAGAGGGCAGACAGCCTTCTTTGCTTCGTATGTACTTTCGGGAAATTCGTTGTCCTTTGGAAGCATATTCTTTATCATTACCAGCAACTTTCCAAATCCCTTGTCAGATACACCATTCTCTGCCTTCCATTGTAGCAATTCTAGTGTGGTGCCCAGCTTTTTCTTGTCACCTACGCAATTTGGGTACAACAATTTTTTGTGATCCTCTAACATGCACTACAACTTCTTCTTCTCCAAATCACTTGCGCAGTTTCTCTTTGCATCGGCAATGGCCCGACCTAGATCATCAACAGGCTCATCCGATGCCTCTTCTTCAGCTTATTCCCGCATTGCCGGCTCAGCTTCTTCCCGCATTACCGGCTCAGCTTCTTCCCTCATTGTTGTATCATCGTATTCAGGGAACCCATGGCCAGGATAGCTGTCATCGTCCTCTTCTTCTTCATTGTCTTCCATCATAACCCCTCTTTCTCCATGCTTGGTCCAAACATTATAGTGGGGCATGAAACCGGACTCAAACAGGTGAACGTGAATGGTTCTCGACGTAGAGTAATTGTGACCATTCTTACAGCCAGCACATGGACAAGGCATAAAATCACCCACCCGCTTGTTTGCCTCAACCGCAAGCAAAAAAGTACGCACACCATTAATGAACTCGGGAGCGCATCGGTCATCGTACATCCATTGCCGGCTCATCTTCAATACACAGCACCGGAAACACCAAATTAATACAATACATAAAGTTCATACATAAAGATCATACAACACTTAAATGCAACAAACAAATAACTCTCTAACTAAAGAATTTAAATGTAACAACAAATGCGATCAAGATCGCAACTAAGGTAACAATTGATCCAACAGCATAATGATACCAAGCCTCACTATGAATGGCATATTTTCTAATCTTTCTAATCTTCAAGCGCATTTTCTCCATCTTAATCTTGTGATCATCGATGACATCGGCAACATGCAACTCCAATTCCATCTTCTCCCCCTCAATTCTTTTCAATTTTTCCTTCAAATCCTCGTTTTCTCTTTCAACTAAATTTAACCTCTCGACAATAGGGTCGGTTGGAATTTTTGGTTCAACTACCTCCTACATACAAATATCTATGTCAACTTGATGGGCATAATTTGTCATAAACATGAAATGCAATGAATAGTTTTAAAAGAGAATATACCACATCCGAATCATAACCCAGACGAGGGCCGACGGGGACGGATATCAAAACCATGGCACTATGTATAACAAATAACGTATGGGTAGGATAATTATACGAGTAACTATATATCCAAATCACACAAACATCAATTTTTTATATAAAACTTCATGAACAAGAGGCTCACCACAAGGTGGTGCCGGCGACGGGACGTTGCAGGCGATCGACGGTGGTTACGACGGAGATTTAGAAGGCACTAAGTAAACCACACCTACATATGCAAACTAAGTGTTTTTTTGACCTCAAATTGCATATAAATCAAATACTAGCACATATATATAATTCCTCCCAAATTACTAAACTCAAAAATCGATCACTATATAAAGCATTACACGAGCTAATCTAGCAATGAGAGATGAAAGGACAAAGTTGCTAACCTTTGTGATCATTTGAATGGATGGGGGCCTTCAAATCTTGACAAATTTTGGGCAAAATGTGTGATGAACTTGAGAGGAAGAGGGAAAAGAACAGAGATGAGAAGGGAAAGGGGAAGAACAGAGCGAGCTCGGGTGGACGAAGGGTCTATGTAGGACGACCTTTAGTACCGGTTCGTGATACGACCTGGTACTAAAGGTGCTGGAGGGGCCCCGGACTGACAACATCCTGCCACCACTCACTTTAGTACCGGTTCGTGGCACGAACCGGTGCTAAAGGTTCACCACGAACCGGTACTAATGATGTCCGACCGCCTAGCCGTTGGAACCGGCACTAATGGACACATTAGTGCCGGCTCAAATTCAAACCGGCACTAATGTGCTTCACATTTGACCCTTTTTCTACTAGTGACCAACACCTGCAAAAAGCCAATCCAGTCGCACCGCCGCCTCCATGACGCCACCGGCTGGCTCCCTAGGCACTCCTACACTATGTACACGCTGCAAATCGGGCCTCCCCCGTCCTCCCGCCGCCGAAGCGTCCGGCGGAGGGCGAGGGAGCCGTCGATTCGGCAACGGTGAGGTGGAGAGCCCAGGGTTCGCACAAATCGCCCTTCGTTCCTGTAGATGGGGAAGGGTGAGGTCTAAGGCTCATGTTTAGGGAGAGCTAATTAAGCGAATGAGCTAATAAAGGAAGGATTGTGGGCTTAAATATAATATTTAAACGAATGTGGCTAATTAAAGAAAGGATTATGGGTAAATCGGTGGAATAATTATTAGAAAAATTGTGGTCTTAATAAATTCTACATGAAGGATTTGAGGTAAAAAAGGTAGGATAATTAAAAGAAAGGATCTATAGGCCTTAATGCGTTGGGGCTACTAAATTAGAAAAGAAAGGATTTGATTCCCGACTAAAAGGGTGAGGACTTCATGGTAATTAATGAAAGGATCATACTTAAATGCCATTAAAAAGGATTGTATTTAAATGAAATCAGTGGGACATTACGCCCCACAAAGAAAATATGAACACGACTAAATTGCAACGTATTTTTTTATGTTCATTTTGTAGAAGGACAATACTGCGTTGCAACATGTTCTTCAGAATGAATCCAATGTTGTGGGACATTATGCTTGTGCAAAACATCAATTTTTCCCATTGCAACGCATGGACATATGTGCTAGTATATAATAACTAATTATGGTCATAAAATCATATGATGAGAGTACTATATATAAAACCACAATGAAAATAAGCCGTATTTTTAAAATACAGGAAAAGTTAGCAGCAGCGCTTTTCAGAAGAAACGCTACTGCTACTTACTACTATCAGTAGCGCTTTCCCAAAAAAACGCTACTGCTAACTAGTTATAGCAGTAGCGCTCCCTTTCCAACGCTACTGCTACTAGTTAGCTGTAGCGCCTTAGTGATAGCGCTTGTACAAGCGCTACTGCTAGCTATAAAACAAGCGCTACTACTAGGGTTTTCCTAGTAGTGCGTGCGTGTATGTAAGCTTCTGCATTTGTACTGTGTTTCTAAAAAAATGATGACGTTAACACTGATGATAGTAATGATCATGAATTTGATGATGGTGATCAGGAAGAGGAAGAAGAGAGGGGCAAGATGTGAAGTAGTGGGCTTGGAAGATGTCACAACCTGGTTTAGCAAATAGTAGTTAGAAGTTGATCATGCATCATGACCAGTGCATTTCACTAGTTGTTTTATTTGGAAACCGAGGATAATTCAAAACCTCATAGTAATGCTTTAAAATGCCTCACAAATTCAACAAAGAAGATATGATAAATACATCCTAAAATGTAAGCACCTGTTCAGATTACTCCACATATATAGGGGAATATATGATAACCAAATCCACAATGTGATCCTACTAGCAGAAAAGTATGTGTGTGGTCAGGATCCTAGTGTTGTCCAAACGCTGTACATAGCGAACCGTTGCCATGTCTTTCTCGAACGGGACGAGTCATTTGTAAACAACAATGTAAGCACCTACCTGTTCAGGCCATATAAATACGTGAACTCAACATCATTGAAAAATTGCTCTATTCACTTCAATTTTGTTCTTTTCTTTCCATTATATCAGCACACATTGCTTCAAAACTGAGAGAACATGCCAAGAAGAAGAAATGTGATAAATGATGACATTCTTGCCAGACTGTGCTTTTGCCTTTGCTAGATTTGTGGCTAGGCAGCATATCGTTTCCATTTTCCTATAGCCGGACCTCTGGTTTGACTGCTGCTCGCCACCAGAATTTCGGTCGCCGCCATCAATGTCACCTGGACAGGAACGGTAGCGCCCGCCACCGCAGGGCACCATACGGTACCCTGTCGTCGCTATGGTCCTGGTGGTGGACTCCACCATCGCCATGCCCATCGTTAGCACCACCACTGAGACAACCGTTGGTTGCAGCGCCCCTACTCCCTTGGAGCACCAGGACCAAGTACCAGGGCAGTTGGGCCCAGGAAATAGGCCCCGGTCATACCTCAGCAAGCACTTTGGCACCATCATCGTCCACAAGACCCAAGGAACTTTGTTTACCGCTAGACTAATTTCAATAAAAATTTGGGTACTGGTGCAAGTAAAAATAAAAGTAAAGTAATTATATATTTATGCTAATCTTTTATATTTATATAAGTCATTTCTACCAAACTAAAATTGCAGATCATATTTTTGTGATTACTTAATCATGATAATAAATCAGCAGATAATACTGATATATTTGTAATAGTGTTTTGATGACAAAACTGTACTATCTATCAATGACAAATGTGCTTGCATTGTGCTAATTTTGAATCGTGTTTGTAGTGCCAATTAATTTTCTTTTGCTTTTCGGTACATTGCACCTTGGAGAGATATTCCAACCTAATCCACATACATGTGAGATAAAAAAACCCTCAAAAGGCATGCTTTCATGGATTAATCGTAGTACTGTCATGAACATAGTGTGTGTGTGTGTGTGTGTCTATATATTAGACAACAAAATATTTATGTGTATTTTCAAATATCTTTGTAAAAATCTCTAAATTGTATAGTCTCATAAATATCCTCACAACACTTTCTAGTTTATAGTTAGGTCTACAGGAATAAAAATGTTAAATGTGAGATTGTCACCAAATCATAAACATGCTGCTCTTTATCATTATTTTTTGGGTCAAATGTTTCTACATATTATAATGAGTTCAACAATCAATTGATACATGCATGCGCTCTATATTTGGTACTAAAACAGAATCACTCCAGCTAAAATAGCCTTTAGTACAACATGTAGAACATTCATCGCACTTTAGAGCATCCATCATAGAGAGGTTATCAACCTAACTATACTAACCTCCATATATGAAATTCAGTTGTTTTTCTATGGTGCATGTTATTCGTTTGTGATACAGAAATACTAAGGAAAATTGGACATAATGTTGTATATACTAGGTTTTTATAAGTAACTAGCAAGATTCCCATGCGTTGCATGGAACATGAAGATGCATATGTATGAGTAGTTTATCTTGTGAGAGAAAAGGATGAACGAGGGAAGGCCTTATTTGCAAATGTGGAGAGGGGTGTGGGTATCTTTTTGCAAAATTGCCATAGTTTCCTTCCTATCCATTAGATATAAATCGGATGACCTATATTGCAGGATGACATGCACATCATCATTACCAACTCTGTTTTTTATAAGAGTAGAGATAGCAGTTAATACACGTATTAGTGTGAACAGGAGCTCACCTTGTTTGCACGACCTATGGACCGCCTCTATTTACGGACCCATCGCTATCAACCACTACAAGAAATATGTCAACTTATGACCACCACTATTGGTCACTGAATGGTCACAAATTTCCATTTATGACCTTTTTGTGACCAAAAACATAAGGTTAAAAGCTGGGCGTCGTAAACTGACTATAGCGACCTTTCTTCTAGAATGGTCGCAAACGTTTATGACCAAAATAAGCCTATTGCTCTGTTTTGGTCAGTAGCAACCTCCCCAGGCCACGTAGGCATCTAGCGTGGCAATCTGACGTGGCACAAGATTCAGCCCGGTCCAATTCGATTTTCTACATGGGCCTAGCCCAACAATTCGGCCTTTTTACTGTATATTTTCTCTATTAATTTTCTCTAGCTACATGGGCCTGGCCCAACAATTTGGCCTTTTTTATTTTGGGCCATGGCCTTTTTTAGGACCATTTCATTAAGCCTATTTTTCTGGTTTTTCAGAAATGCACAAGGTTCTGATCCATTATAGTTTGGGTCGCAGCCTTTTTAGAGCCCAAATATTATTTTGTCAAGTAGAACATTTAGTATTTTTCATTCACAGATTTCAATTTACACATTTGAACAACAAAATATCAATAAATCTTTCTATTAACTGATTAAATCCAAAGATCATCCAGTCAAATACTCACAAGAGCAAATACACGTATGCACGTCCAACTTCCACATACAATCAAAAACAGATACACAAGGGTGGCACATCGCCAGCTTAATTCCTACGAGGCCGCGATGGTGGTATCTACGATGTGCGGGAGAAACGTTCAGGACATCCTCTTCCTCTTCTTGTCACCTGCGTTCTTGAGCTGCAAGAGGACACAACACCATTAAGCACAGTTGGTCAGACCATATTGACAGGAATCACAAATGTTGGCACCCAGTGTATACTATGTAAGTGCTGGTATATTTTTACTAGCAAAACCATCACTACTGTGCATGCATGCTTGGTTTATAAGCTTCATCCATATAGTTGGCACCATCACTGCATATTGTTGCTACCGATGTACACAAGTGTGCACATACACAGCATGCTGCATGCATACGCTTGCATGCCAGTATAAAGCTGCATCTCGATGCTTTTCATTGCTGATCAAGAGATTGTAATATTTTAATAATCCACTACATGCGCCACATAGCTACTCCTACCTAGGTAGCTATACGTAGGTGTACTAGCAGCCAGCCCAAAGGCGAGTTGATCAACAATTCAACATACACTAGCTAGCCAGCAAGCTACTGCTATGTCCTATCCTAGCAGCAGCAACGACTTTTGTTTGTCATGCATTTAAAGAAATGCATGCATTTCCAGTAAATATAAATGTATGCATGCTGCCATTGGCCTGGACCACACTAGAAGAAAAAATGCTCGCAGCGACCAGCAGATAGATCGACCTAGGTGTGCGCTTCTTTCCAGTCGCCAATTCTAATTGCCATCGACTTGCAAGCTTTACCTACGTGGTCACCATGCAGTAATGGCATGCACACCAAAAGGAAGAGAAGAAACCGAGCATACAGTTTCATGTCGAAGGATCGACATGCCAGAAGAGGTCAGGCCACCGAGGTACAGGTACTCCCTGCGCTTGGTGATGATGGCGGCGCCGGAGAAGCACCCTAAAGCGATGGCGGTTCCGACAAACCCTGTCACGAGGATGCTGGTCGCATAAGAGCAATAGGCAAGTTATGTCAGCCAACATAAATAGCAAGGATGAGAAACGAATGTGAGCATTGAGCAGCAATAAACTAGAACTATAGGTACATAAATAGCAAGTTATTGTCCAAGTAACAAAACAATCAGTCATATCAATTTTGTAGACCTGTAGGTACACAAATTCAGAACCACCAACAAAAATGTAGGCCCAAAAAGTCCATGCTCAGGCCCAAAGTTCAATAACAACAACCCAGACACAGGGTCCAAACCCCACCGCGAAGGGCCCAGGTACAATAGACTAATCTAGAAGCAGAATTTGGCACCTACACAACCTAACTAATAATGCTTGCAAGAACAACCAGACAATGATGGACAAGGACATATAATCAGCAGATATCCAATAATCCAATCACAGGCATTCACAAACAGTACGTGTCACACTCCCATGACATATGGTTTTGTTACCACAGGGTTTGCTCATAAACTATTCTCTATAAGACAGGGACATGTGCAGCAACAATAAAAGCAAATTCGTGTTTACCTTGGGTCAAAGTCTATGGGGAGCCCAATCAGAGGTCCAACCGAAGCCCCATCCAGGAGGGGTCACATAGCTCTTTACGCTGTATCAGAATTAACACATATTTTAGATTATAGAAATAGAATCCTGAACACACCGGTAATAATCGACTTCTGACTAGCAACGACAAACAGATTCAGGCACAAGCAATTTTATAGCAGGATGAGAAATCTATGTGCAGAAATCATGAATGAAATTATAGTAGTAGCACAAAGAAGCCTCACAGACATTTGTAATAGTACGCAAAGGTAAATAGAGTTCCCAGCAGACAATGTATTCCAGTTATTAAAAAAATGCTCACCAAGATAATCAGTACAATGGTGAACCAAACACAGTAATAATCCAAAGCTGATACTAATAAGCAGCAGGAACCTCCCTACTTTTGTGATATAAAAGTAATATCAGACCAATTTTGTACCAAGTTGTACATAATCAATGATGTACAGCATGGGAATGTCCAACAGTCAGTTGTTAAAAATGTTCAACAACCTTTTAGTTAACTATAAGAGGGCTTGTAGGCTTTCCAAACTATTAATTGACAGAACCCAAAATTGTATAACGAGATCACGTTTTTATTATATGAAAAAAGTTAACTGAAGCCAACAAAACAGTAAGGATTAGTGCAATATTAACGTTGACACGTTTACATATTGTGGATGTGGAGCTCGACATCATCAAGGAGCAGGGGTTAATAATGGACAGGTTTAATCTAGACATCTACTAGTTAAATCAGCTTGATTAGCGTCCGAGCTCTATATTGTTTACCACTCACTCAGACTTAGCTTGATTAGGTCTTCCTTGTCTAGTTCAAGCAAGACATGAGTTATTCTATTTTTGGCAACAAGTTTTGAGCTACTCGTATATACACAACAAATTAACACTGAACATTTTTCTACTCTGCTTAAAGCAAATACTACCATTCTGCTCAGGAATAAGTGATATGCTCACAACCTGAATTGCAGTATTGTCCTAACAGCAATCTTAAAGACACTTAATGCCTTATCGAGCCCGGTAAACTTAGAAGGGTAACGCTGCAACAAGTAGTACATGCTTCCCAGCACCAATCTCACTGAAGAAGTGCCAGTCCTCACCTCATCAATCACTATGAGCTCAAGATCAACGAAAACAGCACGGGGGACATGCTTCCCAGCACCAGTCTCACTGAAGAAGGTGTTGACGCTGATGAAGGCGTGCAGCAGCAGTGCCCTTGGCGTTGACCTTGAACCCCAGCGCCAGATCCTGCTCCCCAACCGGCGATGGTGTATCCCTCGACGGATCTGCATCCATAAGGCGAGGTGAGAGAGGGGGTCAGCTACAGCCTCTTGCGGATCGATCGGATATGCATTCAAACAAGAATTTATTAGTGAAGAACAAAAAGAGCGGCTCCCCTGTTTTTTGCTGGAACAACAGTAGCCTAGCTTAGCCTCAAACAAGAATAACAAATTTGTAAGACATGTATGTCTGCCATAACCAAGCAAGCAGATTCAGTAGCTACTTAAACAGTTTAATAGTTGGACTCCGGAGACAATTCTTAGTGCTTCAAATCATTCAGTTATCTGAATAAACAGTACAGAAAAGAATTGAAGATCTCAATGACAGTAGTAATTGGAGGGATAAATCAACACTTGTTCTAAGGACAATAAGATGATTGGTGCCACGCAGTGTGGGGTCTCATCAGTCACCAAGCTGAACATGAGTGTTTAAATTTGCCAACTAGGACTAACAAAAGTGCCAAACAGAGCTTTTCAGGCTACAACAGCAACATATTAAACTATCATGGACCTACCTAACTCTCAAAGCACTAATCCATCCCCAATTAGTTCAGATAAAAAAATCCCACATGGCTAAATGGGCATGCACCTCTCTGTAATTCTGTAGATAAACCTTGAGGGGCTCAATGTACTCCTGAAAGCCTAGCGTGGCCATCGCCCAGAGCAGGTCATCGATGTTGATGGTCTTGCACTTCTCCCTCTGGCACTTGTCACTCGCCCTACAATACAGACAAGACAAAATGGCGACAGGTCAGCACCAGACCACACTTGATTCGGGCAGGCAAAACAGAGCGGCAGCGGTCAATAGAGGCACTCACTCGCTGGCGATGAAGCAATGAACTCCGAGATGCACTCCCGCAGGGTCTCCTTGGCGTCCTTGGCGATCTTGCCGTTGGCCAGGATGGCCTTCTTCATGATGCTGCTGATGTTGGCGATGGGCAGGAACCTGTCCTACTCCCTGACGCCGCCGAAGCCGCCGCCCGGCGGGCTCGCCGGCGCGTCCGACATCCGGCCGCCCTCCTGCAGCACACCAACAACCCCGACAGATCCATCAGCGCACCGGCGCACCAAACCCTAGACCCCGACTTTTGGAAGTGCGGGGAGAGAGGTGAGGGGAGAGGGAGGCGTACCTTATATAGACGGGCGTGTAGAGGGAGGGAGGGAAGGTGGTGAAGGGGAATGGAGGTGCGATGAGCGCGGCGAGCGACGTCCCCGTGCTCCGCGAGCCTCCACCGCGCCTTTCTAGTCACCGGAGGAGCTGAGGGCCGAATCCGCTGCGGTTGGCTCGCCTGCCCAAGCCCCGTCGGTGGAGAGCGCCTGCTCGATCCAGATCGAGGTCCTGGTTGGCGTGGGGTTGCCTGCGAATCTTGGGGGCGGCTCTGGGCATGGGCTCGATCTTGGGTCGGCCTCAACCTCGTCTATGGCGAGGGTCGTCGATGGTGGCGGTGGCGGTGGGGTTGGGGGCGGCGGCAGATCGAGATCTGAGGGAAGGAGAAGGGGGGGGGGTTGGGGGCGTGGGCGGAGGAAGAAGAGCTCGGAGCGGCAGCGAGGTTTGGGTGCAGCGCGAGGGAAGGAGGGTGCCGCCGGTGACAGAAAGGAAGGAGGGCGCCGCCGGTGATAGAAAGTAAGGAGGGCGCCGCCGGTGCCAGCGCGAGGGAAGGAGGGCGTGGCGCGAGGGGTGAGGGAGAGGCCGATCTGGATCGGGGACAGAGAGAGGGAGGCGGCGGGCGGAAGGAAGGGACGAGAGGTGAGAGAGAGGTAGGGTTTGGTGCGGTGGGTTTTTTTTCCTTTCTTTGCATGGACGGATGGATGGACGTTGGATTGCTAGCAATGGATGGTAGGATGTCTGCCATCTCATCGATCCGTGCCACAAACGGTTCCACCAATCACAATGTAGTACACACTTTGACGATTTTATAACCATCTAAATTGGTCGTAATCAATTAAATAATATGCTAAATCATGTCACCTATTTTATAACATCATAGAATTAGAAAAAAAAATAAGAACAATAGCATCGTGTCACAAGTGAGACTTGTTTTTCAGAAAAATAACAAACCTGGAATAATACAAATATCTTTAAAAACTGATCTCAAAAATGAGTTTTATTTGCAAAAAAACATTTTCAACCTTTGGAGTGTCGAAAATGGTATATATTTTTTGAAGCACCTACCAATATTTGTTGCAAAATGGCACCACTTTATTTTTCAATAATATTAGATCATATTTTAGGTACAATTGACCAAATGCTTCTGTCTCAATAGCTGTCTATCCACCTCTCGTCAATAATCGAGGAGGTTTTTCAAGTGCCCATTTTTCATTTTTCGAGTGTCCAAAAGGGGTTTTTTTGTGAAGAACCTACCAAATAATTGTTGCGAAATTGGACCAAATCATTTTTCTAAAATGCTATGCCATATTTAATGCACAATTGACCAAATGGTTGGGTGTAAAGATTTTTGATCCTCCTCTCGTGAAAAAGACAAATTTCCGCCGATTCTGTAGGAAGCGGGTCAAATTTGAACTGCAGCTGCATCATAGTTTGCTATTTATTTTTTACAAAAATCATTTCTAGGTACATAAGTACCTATTTAATCAGAGAAACACCAATAAAATTCCAAGATTCAACCACTAGCTAGGAACGGTCATTCCCGCCGTTTTGACCGCATTTTGAAACGGGCATAAAAAATTCAAAAAAAATCAAAAAATTGGAAAACCTTCGCATTGTGTCATTATATGTGGCCAAGTTCCCAGGGAAAATAACAAACTTGTAATACGGCAATTATTTTAAAAAAGTGTTCTCAGAAACGAGCTATCACGTGTGGAGATCAATGGCTTTCAAGCCAAATGATCAATCTTATGGCCACATTCATGGCATAGTTTGTTCAAATAATCTCATATTGTGCACAAGGGTGCATATTGGAATGGCAAACAATGTTGCCTAAGGAAGTTTTCATTTTCTTTGGACGAAAAAGCCATTTTCCATTTTTCGAGTGCCCAAAAGGAGTTTTTTTTGTGAAGGACCTCCCAAATAATTGTTGCAAAATTGGACCAAATCAATTTTATAAAATACTAGGCCATATTTGATTCACAATTGACCAAATGGTTAGGTGTCAAATGCCTTGATCCACCTCCGGTGAAAAAGACAAATTCTCGCCGATTCAGAAGGAAGCGGGTCAAATTTCAACTGTACCTGCCTTGTAGTTTGCTCTTTATTTTTTTCAAAAATCATTTCTAGATACATAAGTATCTATTTAATCAGAGAAACATCAAAAAATTTCCAAGATTCAACCACTAGCTAGGAACGGTCAAACCCGCCGTTTTGACCGCATTTTGAAACGGGCATAAAAAATTCAAAAAAAATCGAAAAATTGGGAAACCTTCGCATTGTGTCATTATATGTGGCCAAGTTCCCAGGAAAAATAACAAACTTGTAATACGGCAATTATTTTAAAAAAGTGTTCTCAGAAACGAGTTATCACGTGTGGAGATCAATGGCTTTCAAGCCAAATGATCAATCTTATGGCCACATTCATGTCATAGTTTGTTCAAATGATCTCATATTATGCACAAGGGTGCATATTGGAATGGCAAACAATGTTGCCTAAGGAAGTTTTCATTTTCTTTTGACGAAAAAGCCATTTTCCATTTTTCGAGTGCCCGAAAGGAGGTTTTTTTGTGAAGGAACTACCAAATAATTGTTGCAAAATTGGACCAAATCAATTTTATAAAATACTAGGCCATATTTGATTCACAATTGACCAAATGGTTAGGTGTCAAATGCCTTGATCCACCTCCGGTGAAAAAGACAAATTCTCGCCGATTCAGCAGGAAGCGGGTCAAATTTCAACTGTACCTGCCTTGTAGTTTGCTATTTATTTTAAAAAAAATCATTTCTAGGTACATAAGTATCTATTTAATCAGAGAAACACCAAAAGTTTTCCAAGATTCAACCACTAGCTAGGAACGGTCAAGCCCGCCGTTTTGACCGCATTTTGAAACGGGCATAAAAAATTCAAAAAAATCAAAAAATTGGGAAACCTTCGCATTGTGTCATTATATGTGGCCAAGTTCCCAGGAAAAATAACAAACTTGTAATACGACAATTATTTTTAAAAAGTGTTCTCAGAAACGAGTTATCACGTGTGGAGATCAATGGCTTTCAAGCCAAATGATCAATCTTATGGCCAGATTCGTGGCATAGTTTGTTCAAATGATCTCATATTGTGCACAAGGGTGCATATTGGAATGGCAAACAATGTTGCCTAAGGAAGTTTTCATTTTCTTTGGACGAAAAAATCATTTTTCATTTTCCGAGTGCCCGGAAGGAGGTTTTTTTGTGAAGGAACTACCAAATAATTGTTGCAAAATTGGACCAAATCAATTTTCTAAAATACTAGGACATATTCAATGCACAATTGACAAAATGGTTGGGTGTAAAAAGTTTTGATCCACCTCTCGTGAAAAAGACAAATTTCCGCCGATTCAGCTGGAAGCGGGTCAAATTTGAACTGCAGCTGCCTCATAGTTTGCTATTTATTTTTTAAAAAAATCATTTCTAGGTACATAAGTATCTATTTAATCAGAGAAACACCAAAAGTTTTCCAAGATTCAACCACTAGCTAGGAACGGTCAAGCCCGCCGTTTTGACCGCATTTTGAAACGGGCATAAAAAATTCAAAAAAATCGAAAAATTGGGAAACCTTCGCATTGTGTCATTATATGTGGCCAAGTTCCCAGGAAAAACAACAAACTTGTAATAAGGCAATTATTTTAAAAAGTGTTCTCAGAAACGAGTTATCACGTGTGGAGATCAATGGCTTTCAAGCCAAATGATCAATCTTATGGCCAGATTCGTGGCATAGTTTGTTCAAATGATCTCATGTTGTGCACAAGGGTGCATATTGGAATGGCAAACAATGTTGCATAAGGAAGTTTTCATTTTCTTTGGACGAAAAAACTATTTTTCATTTTCCGAGTGCCCGGAAGGAGGTTTTTTTGTGAAGGAACTACCAAATAATTGTTGCAAAATTGGAACAAATCAATTTTCTAAAATACTAGGACATATTCAATGCACAATTGACAAAATGGTTGGGTGTAAAAAGATTTGATCCACCTCTCGTGAAAAAGACAAATTTCCGCCGATTCAGTAGGAAGCGGGTCAAATTTGAACTGCAGCTGCCTCATAGTTTGCTATTTATTTTTCCAAAAATCATTTCTAGTTACATAAGGACCTATTTAATCATAAATACATGGTTTGGTGGCGATACGTCGAGGTTTGGGCGGTGGCCGAGGGCCCCAACTCTAGAGCGCGTAAACTCGCATGCCCGTCGCGTGGTCACCGCGTGACCGTAATGTTGCCATGTGTTCTGGGCGGCTTAGGCATGTCTAGTGGGTTGGGCACTCCCCAGGTTGGTGCTAGGAAGAAAATTACAACATAAGATTCTCACAAGAAGACCGATCGATGCTCAAACATGAATTAGCAGCCAAGTGTTTGATTAGAGGTACGGGAAATGCACATGGACAATGGGCGCGAGTTTTGGCTGAGGATGATCATCTACTAAGGAGAATGTCTTCACAAATTTTTAGCTCAAAAGGAGGATCCTAGGTGGTACTTGCTTTGCAAAGTACCACGCTGGACAAAAATGTGAATGTTGAAGCTGGGCTCAAAATAATGAATGGATTGAGCTGAAATTTTGTGGAGGATGGTTATTTGGGCATAGGAAAGCATTGTAGAAAATTGATACCATTTGGACATGCCAAAGTAGTACTTCCTTCACAATGCTCTTCTATGGACAGAAACTTGGGAAAACTAGTGAGAGAGATTGGATGAATGAAATGAGCTCAAAATTGGTGTAGGTAAGTTACTTAGGTATGGTCATGCGCTGGTCAATTTTCAAATCATTTGGGTAAGCCTAGCTAGTACTTACTTCACAAAGCTTCTCTCGAGGTAGAAACTTTGGAAATTTCCCGAGAAAGATTTACTAGGAAAATTGAGCTGAATATTATCATGTGGCAATGATTTGGGTATGGAAGAGTGCCCGAAAAGTTTAAGGGTAATAGGAGGGGTCTATATAACACTTGCTTTGCAACGTGCCAATTTGGCCATAAAATATAAATTGAACCTGGGCTCACATAGATGATTTGACTGAGCTGAAATTTGGAGGAGGGTGATAATTTGGGCATATGAAGAAACTGTATAAATTTCATGTCATTTAGAGATATAAAAAAGGTACTTCCTTCACAATGCTTCTAGGTGGACAAAAACTTTGGAAATTTGCCGAGGAAGATTTGCTAGGCAAATGGAGCTGAATTTTGTGATGCAGTAATGATTTGGATAGGAAAGAGTGCCCAAAAATTCGTAGGGCAATCAAGAATATATAAATAGCACTTCCTTCATAAAGTGTTGTTGTGAACATAATAGGAAAATGAATATTGTTGAATTAGTTTTGAACTAGGCAAGGAAGGATTTTTACATATTTGATGAAGATATGACCCAAAGAATTTATGAGATTTTTTTGGGAATTTTGGGAATGATAGAAATATAGGTTGCTTCACAACCTAGGGCAAAAACTGCCACATGGACATGACACATAGGCAAAACTGATGAGATGGCGCCTAGTCATCACAACCCACCACAATCTACAAGGCTGTGACCATCTATATTGGTCATTAACAACTAGAAATAAGGCAGCGGACTAGCACTGTTTGCTTTGTGACCATTTCGTGTAAGGAAATTACGACCTTTCTGACCAAAATGGTCGCAATGGTTTAGGGTTTGAAGCCCCCTGAACAGCTTTTGACCAATTGGTCTAAAATGGTCATAAATTTATGACCAATTCTTCGTGGGTCACTGACAGAAGGTCATAAGTTGACATATTTCTTGTAGTGAACCATCAGCCATCAGATACCCACGGGGGTGAGTTCAAGGCCATGTCACACTTGGTGTATGTGGTGTTCCAGAATATCATCATAATCCCATCTCAATCATAATTGATGTTGTGTTGCAAAGTCCTCACTAATACTTTCATGTTTTACGTAGTATTGTCGACTGCAGTCTTAACTGTCCACAACTCAATGCATCTCACTTCAGTTATCTATCCCATCAATGTATAGTGTACGTGCACCATATGGGTTGATTGGCGAATGTTTTAGTGGGTCTAGTGTTGTGAAGAGAATTGAGAGGCAAAAGACACATGTGACATATTTAGGCAATGCGAATTAAACAAGGGTGTCTGCATTTGCTTCCTCTCTACTAGGAAGGTGTTGCCCCACGGCAAACACAGCTTGGTGACAAAGGTTCCCAGATTACAGTGTAATTAATGGACCACCTCGCCATTCGGACCACCGGCCGGTGATTGTATGCACCCAGGGAGAAGGGAGATCGACTGGGCAAGCGGCGAGGGGTTTTAGGTTTGAAGCTTGGTGGCTGAAGGAGGAGGGTTGTGCCGCTGAAGTTCAAGGAGCATGGGAGGAGGGTATGAGGAATGAGGGGGCTACAGTATCCCAGTCTTTGCGGTGTGTGGCGGGAAGGATGAGTAAGTGGCACAAAGAAGTTGTGGGGGAGCTTGAGGGGCGCCTGAGGAAAGCAAAGAGTGATCTGGAGAAGTGTATGTGTGCCCCGGTATCGGAGTACAAAATACGGGAGTAGGCCAGATTGAGGTGTGTGGTGGAACAACTTGAAGAGAAGAAGAATATCAAGGCGCGGCAGCGGTCGCATGTGTCCTGGCTGCGGGATGGGAATAGAAGCACTCAATATTTCATGGCAGTGGCGAATGCTAGAAGGAAAACTAACAAAATAAAGGAGTTGAGGAGGGAGGACGGCTCGGTGGTGAAGGAAGGGGGAGGGCTCTCTGACTATGTTTGTTTGTTTTTTCAGGATCTTTTTACCACTTCGGCTGGATCCAGGATAAATGAACTCATTGAAAAGGTTGACCCTCGGATCACACCGCAAATGAGGAATATACTTGATGCTGAATTCACAAGAGAGGAGGTCAAAGCTGCATTGGATAATATTGGAGATCTCAAAGCGCCGGGCCCGGATGGTATGCCATCGATTGTGTACAAGCGCCATTGGCATTTTATGGGTGATAAGGTAATCGAGGAGGTGCTGGCTGTGTTGAATGGGGGGGGGGGGGCTATGCCTGAGGGATGGAACGATACGATGGTTGTGCTCATCCCAAAATTCAAGAACCCACATCGAATAAAAGATCTCCGTCTGATCAGTTTGTGTAACGTTATTTACAAACTTGTGTCAAAGGTCATTGCAAACAGGCTCAAGATGATCTTGCCAGGTATCATTTTGGAGAACCAAAGCCCTTTTGTTCGGGGGAGATTAATCATGGACAACGTCCTTGTGGCATATGAGCTATCACATTATCTCCTCAATAAGAAACAGGGAAAGCAGGGGGTGGCAGCAGTTAAAGCGGACATGAGCAAGGCCTACGATCGCGTCGAATGGAACTTTGTGCAGGCCATGCTCATTAAACTGGGTTTTAGCAGCGCCTGGGTCCAGCTGATCATGAAGTGCATCACCTCAGTTCGCTATCAAATCAAGGTTAACGGGGAGTTGACACAACAGTTCTGCCCTTCTCGAGGTCTATGGCAAGGAGACCCGGCATCCCCTTATCTGTTCGTCATTTGTGCGGAGGGGCTGTCCGCTCTACTCCATGATGCGGAACGGACTGGAAGAATTAGCGGAGTAAAAATCTGTAATGTAGCACCGGTGGTTTCCCACCTTCTCTTCGCTGACGATTCTGTGTTGCTTCTGAAAGCAAACCAGGAGCAGGGGGCAGCTCTGAAGGAAATCCTAGACCTATATGAGGACTGTTTCGGCCAATGTATTAACACTGAAAAATCAGCCATCATGTTTAGTCCAAACACGCCATCACAAGTGAAAGAGGAGGTGAAAGAGGCTCTACAGATCAGGAGTGAAAGTTCGAATGAGAAATACCTAGGCTTACCCGTGCATGTCGGCCGATCTAGGAAGAAGGCGTTTTCATTTGCGAAAAATGGTATGGCAGGGCGGGTTTATGGATGGAAAGAGAAACTCATCGCGAAGTCAGGCAAGGAAACGCTCGTTACAACCGTGGCCCAAGCAATTCCAACCTTTGCAATGTCTTGCTTCTACTTGACAAAATCGTTCTGCAAGGAACTAAGTTCTCTCATCGGAAATTACTGGTGGAGTCAGCAGGAGAAAGAGCACACAATGCACTGGATCAGCTGGCAGAAGCTGACGGAATCAAAAGCAAGGGGTGGGCTAGGTTTTCGGGATATGTATGGCTTCAATGTTGCAATGCTCTCGTGCCAAATCTGGAGGATTATCCAAAATCCTGACACACTGTGTGCCAAGATGCTGAAAGCAAAGTACTTCCCCAACACGCATGTCCTTGAAGAAGTGCCGAAGGATGGTATATCCTATGCTTGGCGCAGTTTTCTGCATGGACTCGAGTTGTTCAAGGAGGGCTACATCTGGCGTGTCGGTGACGGGGCAGATGTTAACATCTGGTCCGACCCGTGGATCCTGCGCCCGTGGTCTCGACGTGTAATCACACCAAGAGGAGCACATCTCCTGGACCGAGTTCAGGACCTGATAGATCCAACAACAGGAACGTGGGATGAACAGCTTGTTTGGGAGACCTTTTGGGCAGATGACGCACAACATATCCTCAGGATTCCTCTGAGGGAAGGAGTCCAAGACTTCATAGCGTGGCAATATGATAAGAAGGGTCTACACTCGGTTAAAAGTGCATATAAGCTACATGCACAGATCACTAGTAACCAGAATGGAGGAGGCACGGGGCAGAGTGCCGAGCCGGCCGGAAACATGGATTGCACCACTGACGACCAATGGAAAAGGATATGGAAGTTACCATGCCCGAAGAACATTCAGATGTTCGCATGGCGTATGAAACACGAGTCGCTTGCCCTTCGCACCAATATTGAGCACATAGGTATTCCCATAGCTGACACGAAGTGCTTGTTTTGTGGGCGTGTGGATGAAGATGGCGCACACCTGTTCATCAAGTGCAAGCAGGTAAAGCCAGGCTGGAGGGACATGGCTCTGGAGAAGGAGAGAATGGAGTTGGAGGATATTACGTCAGTACATGCAATGTTTGACTATCTTTGGAGACTGGATGAGAAGAAGAGGCTCCTTATCATCATGTTTTGGTGGCTGTGGTGGTCAAACAGAAACAAGCTAAGGGAGGGAGAGCTACCTCTCGAAGCCTTAGTTGTAGCATGGAAGGCCAGATGCTCGATGTTTGAATATCAGAAGCCACCCAAAAAATCGTCACCGGGAAAATGGAGGCCACCAGAGGGGGATATGATTAAGATAAATGTTGATGGGTCCTTTGTGCCTGGTGAAGATTTCGTAGGCTGGGGTGTCGTTGCGAGAACGGCCTCGGGTGACATTGTGGGTGCCCGGGTGGGGAGGCAGGAGAATGTCCGGGATGCGTTTGCTGCGGAAGCTTATGCTCTATCACATGCAGTTTCCTTTGCTGCTGAACTGGGCATCGTTAAAATGGTTCTGGAGACTGACTCTCAACTTCTCATGGAGGCCATGGACCTGCGCAAGGCTGACTCCTCGGCATATGCAGCCATTATTGAGGACACTAAGTACCAGCTCAAGATGTGGTTTTCATCTCATGTAATTCTTTTTTGTCGTCGTTCGGCCAACTCGGTAGCCCACGAACTCGCTAGTTTGGGTCGTCTGTGTAACCCGCACCACTGTATGCAGTGGGAGTCTAATGTACCAGCCACTGTGGCTGCTTGTGCTTTGGCTGATATTAGCCAGCACGGTTAAGTTATAAAGCTCATGCTTTCCTAAAAAAAAGGAAGGTGTTGCCCCTCAAGTGCAAGGGCTTCTAGCAAGCATCAATTTTCCTCGAGTAACCTCAAGGTTACCGAATCCACGAGAGCTACATCATTAACCAAAGATTGGTAGCTGCATGCACAAAGCAAACTTTCTTGTGCCCCCTACAGGGACTAGCGAGGTTGTCAATCCCACTATGTTTGCTAGTTACAAAAGAAACTAAAACACAAAATGTCCAAAGAGTTAATGAAAATAAGCGAGGAAGTAAAAACAAGTAATTAGAAGAACATTGATTGTGGGTGCAACTATATGGAAGATAGGTTCGCTAGTGGTCTCTCTCAATAAGATTCTCAACGGTGTGGTAAAAAAATTAAATTATAATATTTATAAATATGAATTTTCATGGCATAATCAACATATGAGCATCACATCCATAAATTCATAGACCGTTATCCAATGACATCTATAGCTAATACTCCACCTAAGACCGCTATCTAGCATGCATATCAAAGTATTAAGTAACACATAATGTTGCATTAAGTATGATCACATTGAATAGATGATGTATTGTTTCACCCTATGTTAAAAGGACAATTATGCAACAATCTTTTGATCCCTAGAGGCAACAACACCAATACAAACTTTTTTGACTTTCTGTCAATGCGGTAGCTTACTTCATGGTTGAACCCAACTATAGTACACAACTCTCTTTATTGATCAAATCCCAAACTTCATCACAGAACGAGAAAATAGATTGGGTAGCATATACAAATAAGAATTATGCAGCAAAAGAACCAAAAAGATCTCAAGATAATTCATTGGTTTCGGCAACGCCCCTCCTGGGAGCCCGCCATATTTGCTTTTGTTGAGCTGTTGTTACCATCTGCACTCGTTATTGTGCGGTTCGGATCACATTTCGGCGGAGGGCTCATGGGACGCTCCATGTGGATGATTGCAAGCTGTTTTTTTTTGGAAAGAACAACCGATCCTGCTGGTAGATTGTTGCTCAACTCATTCTCGGATCTCTCAAACCTCTTTTTGTTTGGCTCCAACATATTTAATGGCTTCCTCCACCCCTCGCGAGAGGACCACAGAGGAGCTCATCGCTTTTGGCGGGATTGCAGATCCGGTGTCGGCTGGCAGGCGTGTCAGCAACCGGATCCAGGGATAGCCGGATGCGGACGACCTGCAGCTAGCGCGTGCCAAGAGGTCCGCCATGCTTCATCATGCCGAGACTACTACAGGTACGTCCTTTGATAAAAGTTGTTCAATTTTACACTTCTCTAAGAATGAAATAGTTGATAAGGCAAACAACTTAGGAATTTCTTTGGGATCAAATGAAACTGAGGTCGTCAAATTTGTTAATGACCTTTTAGATTTGGAAGCGGAGAGGGCTTCTGAGATCATTCAAAATCTTGCCTCTATCCAACCTATGAATGAAAATGACATGAATAATTTAGGAATTAATGATCTTGCAAATATATGTAATAATCTGTTGCCTAGTGTCGAGGCTGAGGATGAGGAGAATGTTGAGAACACATATACGGTAGAGCATCTCTTGATGGATGAGGCAGTGTCTGTCATAGATAATACTATCGTCCCGCAGGGTGTTGAGGAGAAGCCCAAACGACCCTGGAAGCAGAAAATTTATCCTACTTCGTTAGTACGCAGAAGTGCTAGAGTTAAGATTAAGAAAAAATTTCATGATGACTTATGAGAGGACTCTTTTGGAATAGCAGAGGTCTAGCAGACTTGGCTAAACAAAGATTCTTAGCAGAGACAACGTTAGAGCATCACTTAGATTTCGTTGCACTTTTGGAAACTGGACGAGATAATTTCACATCCCAATTCCTTCGAACCCTCTCCAGTGGTATAGATTTTGACTGGCACATTCTACCTCCTAGAGGAAGATCCGGCGGGATTTTACTAGGAGTACGGTGTGAGACGTTAGAGGTGCTTAATGTGGTGCAGGGAGACTTTTCGGTTAAATTCAGGGTGAGATCAAAATTGGATGGGTTCCGATGGTCGCTAGTTGCGGTATATGGGGCAGCGCAACCTGAATTTAAACCTGATTTTCTAGAGATGAAAATCTGCCACTACTAGTCGGGGGGGATTTTTAATATCATTAGGAGAAGAGAAGAAAAGAATAATGACAATTTCGATGGACGTTGGTCTATGATGTTTAACATGATTATCGAGAGCCTCAATTTGAGAGAAACTGAGCTTACTAGTAGACAGTTTACATGGGCCAACTCGTTACCTGTTCTGACTTATGAAAAACTGGATAGGGTACTTGCTAGTGTGGAGTGGGAACAAAAATATCCGTTTGTGTCGGTTCATGCAATGCAGAGAGCGATCTCGGATCATACACCATTCTTTTTAGATTCGGGAGAGGCTACCCATGTTGCAAATAAAAATATCTTCTCCTTCGAACAAAGCTGGTTTGAGCGAGAAGGATTTATGGAGATGATTGCACGCGAATGGGCTAAGCCGGTTACGGGAAGGACACATGTCGAGAGATGGCAGAATAAGATTAGACACCTCCGACAATTTCTGAGAGGATGGGCCAGAAATGAGAGTGAGATTTATAAACAAAAAAAGAACGTCTAACTCAACTCATTGAGGCACTAGATGTAAAGGCTGAAACCACTCTCCTTTCTGTTAATGAGCATCGAACCAAGTCTGAGGCTGAGCAAGGCCTACATGCTCTCCTGAGAGAGGAGGAGCTCAAGTGGGCGTTGCGTGCGAAAACGCTTAAGGTTGTCCAAGGGGACGACAACACACAGTTCTTCCATATGGTTGCAAATGGTAAACATAGGAAGAAGAAGATCATACATCTTGAACAGGACGAGGGGACAATAGTGGGGCATGAAAATCTGAAAGCGTATATTTCCAACTATTATAAAAGACTATTTGGACCCCCGAATACATCCACGGTGTCTCTTGATGAGTCTGTTATTGATGATATACCTCAATTACAGGCAGCAGAGAACGATGTTCTCTCTGCACCGTTTACTAAAAAAAAGTTCATCTGGCCATAACCCAAATGAAGCCGAATAAAGCACCGGGACCAGATGGGTTTCTAGCTGAATTCTATAAGAAATGTTGGCATATCATTAAAGATGATCTCATGCCTATGTTTCACGATTTTTTCGATGGCCATTTGGAGTTGTTTCACCTCAACTTTGGCAAGATAACGTTGTTACCTAAGAAGAATGAGGCGGTTCGGATCGAAAATTCCGACCCATTTGTCTGTTGAATGTGAGTTTTAAAATTTTCACAAAGGTAGGAACCAATAGATTGACACAAATTGCTCACTCAGTGGTTCAACCTAGTCAGACTGCTTTCATGCCGGGACGACACATACTAGAAGGAGTGGTCGTCTTACATGAAACACTCCATGAGATTCACTTGAAGAAACTAGACGGGGTTATCTTCAAAGTGAATTTCGAGAAGGCTTATGATAAAGTAAAATGGCCTTTTCTTCAGCAGGTAATGCGCATGAAGGGTTTTAATTAGTGAAACCTGGAGGAACCAAGTGGATACTCAAGTCCAGAAAGGTAGTGTCGGAATTAAGGTGAACGATGACATTGGTCACTACTTCCAGACGCATAAGGGGTTGAGACAAGGGGATTCCATGTCACCTCTTCTGTTCAATATTGTGGCAGATATGTTGGCCGTTATTATTGGCAGGGCCAAGCAGCATGGCCATGTAGATGGTCTAGTTCCTCATCTAGTTGATGGAGGGATGTCCGTTCTACAATATGCTGATGACACTATTCTGTTCATGGAACATGACATGGCTAAGGCACGTAACATGAAACTTATCTTGTGTCTATTCGAACAATTGTCTGGCTTAAAAATCAATTTTCATAAGAGTGAGGTGTTCTGTTTTGGGAAGGCCAAAGACGAGGAACATACATACAGACAATTGTTTGGATGCGAATTAGGTGCCTTACCGTTCAGTTACTTGGGTATTCCGATTCATCACCGTAAGTTATCCAATAAAGAATGGAAATGTATTGAAGAACGAATTGAAAAGAAACTCAGCTGCTGGAAGGGCAAGCTGATGTCATACGGAGGTTGGCTAGTTTTGATTAACTCAGTATTGACTAGCATGCCAATGTTTTTACTTCCGTTCTTCGAAATTCCGAAAGGGGTCCGAAAGCGATTTGATTTCTTTAGATCTCGTTTCTTTTGGCAGTCTGATGAGGCCAAGAGGAAATACCGCCTCGCGCGATGGGATATCCTTTGTCGACCTAAAGACCAAGGGGCTCTAGGTATTGAGAACTTGAAAATTAAGAATAAATGTCTTATGAGCAAATGGTTGTATAGGTTAGAGACAGAGCCGGAGGGCATGTGGTCTCAAATCCTACGCAATAAGTATTTACACTCGAAAACACTAGCCCAGGTTACAATCAGACCGACTGATTCGCCGTTCTGGAAGGGACTTATGAGAACGAAGGATATGTTCTTTCATAGGGTCAAATTCTTGGTTGGCAACGGGATGTCAACAAGATTTTGGGAAGATACATGGTTAGGAGAGACGCCTCTGGCATTACAATATCCCACCCTATACAATATTGTGCAACGTAAGGAGGATTACGTAGGTATCGTCCTTCAAACTATTCCCTTGAACATCCAGTTCAGACGTACGTTAGTGGGTGAGAGATGGACAACCTGAATGCACTTGGTTCGGAGATTGATTGAAGTTCGACTCTTCGACATGCCAGACTCAACACAATGGAAGTTAACTAAAAATGGGATATTTACGGTGAAATCTTTTTATTCAGATCTGATCAATTATGGCCCCCTCTCTAGGTCACTACATATATGGAAGGTTAAGGTTCCTTTGCGCAATAAATTTTTTATGTGGTTTGTCCACAAGCAAGTAATATTCACAAAGGACAACTTACTTAAGAGGCGATGGGTAGACAATTCGCGGTGTTGTTTTTGTGCTCAGAATGAGACAATGCAACATTTATTCCTTGAATGCCCACTTGCCAAGTAACTTTGGAGAACGTTTCATATAGCTTTTAATACCAATCCTCCAGTAGATATTGCGTCTTTGTTTGGGACGTGGTTAGCTGGGGTTGAACATATCACGACAGCTCATATTCGGATTGGAATATGTGCGTTATTATGGGTTATATGAAAGCGCAGAAATGATATGATTTTTAACAGACAACACAACTTAACTTTTTTGCAGGTTATCTTCAGAGCTGCAGCTTGGATCTGTACGTGGTCCTTACTCACTCCTATGGACTCCAGGAAGCCTTTGGTTACTGGGTGCAACCAATGGGAGATGGTGGCTCGGGTTATATTCAACCGGTTTGGATGACGTTCGCATAACAGGATAGGAGTCTAGAGAGCTTATCCTTATTATCACCGTATCGGTTATCTTTGTCCGCTTGTAATTTTCAGGTTTATATACTCTATTTTGCTCCGGTTGCGAGCTGTAAGACCTTTACGATAATACTCTCTGGATTTTTAATAAGAGGGTCGCATGCATCATCATGATGCAGAGGTCGGGGGTATACCTCCATTTCAAAAAATGGATAGCATTGCCATGTACCGAACAAGGTTGTGGGCTTTGACACTGCTTTCCCTCTTCTCATGGATGCAAACTCTGTCACATGGGCTAGACGTGGGCCTACCACGTCACAAGTCAGCCTATTCGACCCGTGAAAGGGAAAAAAGCAGGCCCATCAAGCAAGACGCCTCAGTTTTCACCCCCAAAAAATCACACATGTTACTCTGAACGTACAATGCTCAACAAAGTGAGAAACCGGAAATGTATTCCATATTCCGTCACGTCTGTTCTTTGTCTTGTGCCAAAATAGCGCAAGTCAAACCGATAGGATGGTAGGTATATACTCCTCGATCGGTCGATGTAATATACTTCCTTCGTTTCTTCATGTAAGATGTATTATTATTAACACGGTGATCAAGTCACATAATTATAGACAAGTTAGGATGAAATTACCCTTGACAAATTTCTTAGTTAGTGACAAGTAAATCAGTTAGTCCAAAAAAGTAAGAGATGCATGCAATCGACAGAGAGATACTTTCTTTTTTGCTACAACAGAATATACAGACAATTGGAAGAGGGATACTTTCCTTTTTTTAGAGGGCTAACAAGGGAATTATGTGGAATTTGAAGAAGTGCATCTTACATTTTAGTAAAAAATAAATACATTTTATATAAAAGAACGGGCGGAGAAACACCCATCACAAAGTGAAAAGGAGAGGTATAAAAGCAGAGGAAAGAAAGAAGGGTCATGTGTGTGGGGCTCCGGGCACATGCTACACTACTCGCATTGATTGGATCATATGGGCACACCCTGCACATTTTGGTGTCTGTGCTGCGCCGCACCGACGCCGTGTCACTTTCTTTCTACCCCTCTGATTTGGGACATGAAAACTATTCCTTGTCGACGTTGTCCATCTCGATCCGAGCATGCCTTTTCTCCATCGCACCATTCTTTTTTTTTGAGGGGTCCATCGCACCATTCTGCAGGTAACCAAGGATACTTTGCTTGCCATTACAAGTGAGTGAAGGACTTGGTAGCGTGTAAACAGAGAGGTTCGAGCCTTTGATGTAGCTGCTGCCGTATTACGGGTGACCGAGCGAAGTACTTGGAGTAGTTCAAATGGTACACCAGGTCCTTCGAGTTTAATATTCCCTCCATTCCATACTAAGTACCGTAGTTTTAGTTGACGGAGTATCATCTTGAAAAAATGTCTAAGTTTTCATCTTGTTGAAAAATAAAATTCAGTAGTCGATCACATAGGCGATGCTATTTATATTAACCACGAGTTGGTGACATCGACTATGGTACTGTCGCGCTGATCCTGAACTACCGCGATTATTTATAGATGTTAAACATAGATAAAAAAGGATTTCCTCGCTTTTATATTATAAAGCATAACATGTTGTCACATGCACAAACATGTGTTGATGCGCTCATCATTCATCTGAGTCGGATGGCATAAACAAATTGAACAACACATGCAGTTAATTAAGTTCACACAAGCCTCTCGACTACAATTTTTTAGGGAAAACTTCCAATCTATTTATCAATATTAATGGCAGTAAAAAACACCAAAAATAATAAAAACTTACATCTAGGTCGATTCAGATGCAAACATGAGAAATATCCTTGTCTAGGCTGCACACATCCATGTTGCTGAGCGATTAATCAAGATGCGCCGCAACCGGAACAAACTAAAGGGGCCGGTGCCCTAGAAAGCAAAATGAAAGTATCGAAGAAAGGAAAGATTTAAAGCCAAGCAATTACGGAGATCCGAAAGCGACCTAGGCGGAGGGCCATTTTTCCGATGTGTCGCGCCTACCCGCAGCTTAATGGCATTGATCTTTCTTTTTGGACGCCGATAACTGCCACATGTGTGGGTGTTAAGAAATCTGCCCACACGTTCTGTGTGGTGTCTAAGAGGATCAGCCCACACGTCTGTGTGTGGGCAAAACAATTAGCGCCCATATGCTTTTTTTTCCCCTCCCGGTCCCTCTTACACGCGTGCGTGTGGACAAAATAGATAACGCCCACACGCCCAGTACGTCAGGCCTCGTATCTCGTGGTCCCGCACACCCCATGTGACACTTTACCGCGCGCCCGCAGTTGCCATGGGCCGAACCCTCGTCCATGTTCGTTTAAGTGCAGTTGCCATATCGCTGAACTACGGTTGCCATGTCGGACAACTGCAGTTGCCATGTTTGCTCAACTGTAGTTGCCATCTCAGGTCAAAGTTCCAGATTGCCATTTTTTGGACAACTACAGTTGTTGCCATGTGTGGTCTGGTCTACTGCAGTTGTCATGATTTTAAAACTTTAGGAGTTGCCACCTACTAACACTAGGCAGTTACCATGTAGCGCTACAGAAAAGGCATGGCAAAAAACATGTTCAGGTAAAAGAGAGAGTTGCCATGTGCTCACAAGCACGCTAGGGCAGTTGCCATTTAAAAAGAAAGAGTTGACATCTGCTTACGTACACGCTAGGGCAGTTTGCCATGTACCATGCAAAATATATGGCAACTGACATGTTCGGATGAAAAAAAAAGAGTTGTCATCTACTTGCAATCATACTAGGGCAGTTGCCATGTACACTGCAAAACGCATGGCAACTGGTAGTTTGGGTGTGGGAGAGGGGGGGGTGTGGGCGAGATGGCAAACACCCACACACCAGCCCTTGTGCGTGACTAAAAAATTGATGTGTGGGCGAACTGCTAAACACCCACACATCTGCCCCTCCAAGTGGTAAAACGGATGTGTGGGCGACCTCTCTCACACACCACACACGAGTTGTCCTACGTGACATACAAAATCAGCTAATTCATGCCAAAATTCGTGCAGAAGTTATTAGACGGTGATGAAGGCGTATGGACGAGTTGGCTAACGCTCACACGTGTGGGCGTTAACATTTTCGTTCCTTTTTCCACAACCATGGCATCGATCTCTCTGATGCGACTGCGGCAGCGCACTGCGCGCCAAGGTACCCGGCCGCTCCTTTTCCCAGCGCTTTAGTTCCTATATATACTTGTGTTTGTGTGATCACACCGGATTCGCTCAAGCAGATGGACCTGGAGTTAGTTCGGAGCATATATTATTGCCGCACGCACAAAAGCTATTTGTAAGTAAAACGACAGTATCCGAGGAAAGTTGCTGTAAATTGCCCAGCAGCTTCCGGATGAAGGGGCATAGAGTTCGAGAAAGGAGATGCCACAGCGCTGGTTGATAGACAGACCAAAGCAGCTACGCTTGTAGAACTAGAGCTGATGGCATTTCCTGTCTAGTTTAGTTTAGGTCCCAGCTAGATGGGGTTAACTGAGCATCTGAGATGGACTGCTTTTCACGGATGTTTAATTAGCAGTACCTAGTACTACAACTTGAACTTGAGTGGAAAGCCAACTTGGTATTAAGATCATTGTGTTTAAGTTCATCTTATTAAATGACTAGATGAGTTAAGCCAACTTGTAGTACTGAATCTTATTGAGGACACTACGCTTTTGGCAGCAGAAATCAAGGGGAAGTTTAATGGTTGGATAACGCCAACGCTACATCATCATAAACATCCGCAGCAATGGATCAATACATGGATGCCAAGCGTGTCAGTCAGAGTTTGATCAAGCAGAATGTCTGCGACGATATGAGTGGGCTGGCCCCAAATAATTTCATCATGGGATCAGGACAGGAGTCACCCATGATGTCTGGTCGACCTTCTCTCACACGTAGTACGTACGTACTCGAGCACAGCATGCAGCACGCCAGCACTACCTAGCTACTTGTCCTAGCCAGTTTAGTGATCACCTTATCAAAGGGTATAGATCAAATCAACATGGCCAACTTTAATCTGTCGTCCGACGGTTTTGTTGTCTGCAGCAACTTCTCTTTAATCTGTTCGGCATGAGTGCCCGGGCGACCAGAAACAGAAAGTAGAGGTCCAACGTACGTCGTCGAAAAAGAAGGGTCCGTTTGCTGAAACAATCCTGCAATTTTGAGAAACTAGATCATACGGTAAAATATATAGCTGTAGGCTGTACATACTCTTTTGGTTAGATCTAAAGGCGGAAAATTCGGTGGCTAATGATATATGCGTGAACCATACTAGATTTGACCAACTACCTCCTCTATCTTTTGACAGCCCATCTTTTTGTCTCAGTAGAGTCTCAGTGTCATATTCAGCCCTCTTCCCCATTACTTAAAAAAAGTGAATCACCAGTTCAGATACAACATACTATCATTATTGCCTGAACAATTAGACAGCCAACCCATAATCGTAACGACCCAATTGCAAGCATGGCATCTCTACGGCAATCAGTACAAGTAATAGTTAGTAGTACCCAACCAAAAGGCATTTTCGTACCCACTAGCACTAGTAGGTTATGTAATTCAAGTAGGTGTCCATTTTTTTCTGAATAAAAATAGGTGCCATCCTATTCGGTAAACCGGATGATTCTTTCGAACAAAGCACCTGCCACAGCTTTAACCTTTAATCCTAGTGAAGTACATATAAATCTTTTCAGGTCCCAGGATAATTTATTATGCTGCAAGTGTCGATGCAGAACAATACTTTGTTGAGCAGCTTTTGGTTCATGGCAGAATACAGACCGAATGGCCGATCCACCGAAACAACACACAGTTTAATACTTTGATTTGGGGCTTGTCTTGTTGTGCCCCCAGCATGATTCTATGACTTATTGTACTTGACTTTGTGACTTTGGATGCTTGGTGGTATGCTTTATAATATAAAGCGGGGGGAAAACCCTTTTTCTCAATACTTGGACAGCATCTATTATTTGAAACAGTACCTTTAATTTGCGCCGCCCTTTTCTACTCCAGGTGTTTCGGTGCTCGATCCCGTTTTGTCACCAGATAGATACTTTCTCGAGAGCACTAGCTTGCACTTTATTTCCACTTCCTCTTCGGCTTATCTACAGACGGGCACGCATGACTGGATACGCCTTTTGGATTTTGCTGGATCAATTGCGGTCCGAAAAATCCACCTACTATCTATCTTTGTCTCTCTTCCACAAGCGCCAACTCCGTGCTTCCATTTTCCTGATCGATCTAAAGCCTAAAGCCAAAGCCCGTCGACATCAGTGGCTCCAGCAGCAGCACTGGAATAGATGCCGGCACTTGGCACATCTCCAGGTTCAAAAAAGGATGAGATTGTCAATTCCAAGGGTAATTCGTGCGATCGACCAATCGTAGTGAAGCAAGCAAAAGAGAAATGACGGAATATTATGTCTAGGAGCTGCCGGATGTAGTGGATCCATCGATCATATCAACTTGCTTGCTGGCTTTGCAAATGTGACAACACTTGACCACATATCAAGAGATAATAGGGGTGCCTCTCTTTCTCTAGGTGGCATTTGTTTTACAGAGGACTAGTACTGGTCGGTTAGTGGGCATAATTTTCTAGAGACGAAGCCAATTGACTTGGAAATTTTGTTCTCAGAAAAGCTACAACTTGTTAAATTTCTTGTGGCATCTTCCTAACTTTGATTGTTAGTATGTGGATGGACATACGACTTGCATTGGCCGAGGGATATATCGACAAAGCGGGACATGTATAGCCGCGTGACACGTGGAAGATCACGTCGATCTGAACTTGGGAAGGAAGACACAGCTAATTCTATACACAAAAGAGATGACACATTACTTCACATTATTTTTTCATCCCAGCTCCAGACATCACCTTGAACTTACTGTAAAAAAATAAGAACTTATGTATGTCTGTGCGGAGGCTTCGTTGATGGACATGATCATTCTTGATTGAGCAACTTGTTTGATTTGTTTATTACATTGTTGTTGTTGGTTAAGACTCCAGAGTTGGTCGTGTGTTGCAATGACGATGTCTCCTGGGGGTTTAGGGTTTCCCCGCCACCAGCTGGCGCTGCTGCTGATTTGCGTTGTCTCCTATGGCCTTAGGGACATGGAGGCGCGGAGGATGCCGACCCTTGCCGGTGGATGGGCTCATGCTTTGGTTTTAGGTGGTTTCTGAGTCACTTTAGGGTTTGTGTCCTGCTCAGAAAGGCGAGGCAGTGGCGGCTCCCTGGAGATGGAATAAGATTCTCTTCGCCTAGCCCCCCCCCCCCCGGTCCCAATTGTGCGTCTCATGTCGTCGGAGGGTGTATGGAGGTGTGTCTTTGATGGATCTCACAGGATTCGGTGGGTTTTTTTTTCGGTGGATCTGCGTGGATCCGGTCTTCGTTCGTCTGCGTCCATGTGTCTACAGGTTGGATCCTTCCACCCTATGCTTCTCTTCATCGGCACGGGTTGTTATTCTGCTGCGCTGGTCCTTTGTGGCCTTAGCAAAGATTTCCCGGCTCCGATGAGGGAGGGGCGATGATGGCGTGCCTTCGGCTCGCTCGAGTGCTCGTAGCCATCGCTAGGTGGTCTATGGAAATGTATGTATTTTTTGTTACTTGTCATGTTCTTTTACTACCACGTTGTTCGATGTATAGGTCCGAAGTTTTCCCCCAAAAAATAAAGTAATGCATGCACGATTTATAAGGATGTTGTGTTGAGATTTGAACCACAATTAAAGCAACATGCAATTCTTTACATGTGTCACTTATCAAGAGACATCACCAATTCTTTCAAGTAAATAAAATTGAATATAAAATAAGTGTTTTGGTAAATAAAACTAATGCTAGGCTCAAGAGTACCTAGCTGCCTGAGTGTTTCCATCAGTTCCCCTTTCCTCTAGAGGCTACTCGACACATGGGGCGGGTGGAACCGAGATAATTGCCAGAGTACTGGCTAACTTCCTACTATCATTTTACCACCCGCAAAAAAGTACCACATATTTTTTTAGTTTTTTCATGTCCCCGGTGATGGTGTCTCCGTGGTGGAGGCAACATCAAACTTAATAAAAGTCTCATGACTATATGTTCCTGATCTTGTTGTCGTAATGGCCAAGGTCACTATTACCAAAAACCCGTGGTGTTATAGCTTTGCTTATTAACGGCTACCAGGGTGGCGGATTATAGTCTGACGCTATGACCCAACTGGGTGGTGGCAGTGGCACGGTGGTGTAAAAAAACTGGTATGTGATTTTACCGTGTCATTATTTTATGCTCCTAATCTTCATACTATAGCATGACGAGGAAGCGGTGACTCAATCGCTCGCTTTGTATGAGTGTGCCATCGGTTGTAGTATGCTCAATGATCCCATGGATCTTAAATACCTTTCATGTTAGTCTATATGATGCTTGTTGTGTCCACTGAAGTTTTTTTTCTTCGGAAATATTGAGAATATTAAGATGCAAAAATGAAACTTGAAACAATAGCTTCAAAATATGTAATTTTATGTTTTATCATTACTTTTTTTTGTGATTACTTCGGTTGGTTTGTTCGATAAATATTTTATCTAGTTAGTTAATTTATGCAAGAAAATAATAAAAATGAAAATCTAATCATAAAATTAAGTTGTAAGATTATACTCGCATAAACAACATACACTTCAATAGAACTACATGCATGACTTGATGACTAGGCACAAATAAATAAGGACGTGCATTTTTTTTCAAACATGCAAGGGAGGCCGGTGGTGTGCATCACATTATAAAGAATTTAAAAAGGCTAAATATGTCTATTACAAACTTAAATTATGCTAAATCATATATGATACTCAATTTTATTAGTGACTACTTTTTGGATAGATATTTTTTATTCCATTATGATCATTCATATCGACATTCATTATATATGAATCACGTTTTGCTCTTATTCAATTTCTTACATGAATGATGAAATATGAATAACAGTTTCCACGCTTACTCACAATACTTTAGAACTGAGAAGCTCATCACAAAACCATTACAATCATTACGTAAAACATTATTGGACTTGAATCCATCAATACTAGTTTGGTATTTACCAAAACTAATATCACATAAGTAAATAGTTTACTTGAAACTTTCATGATGGTACCATGTATTTCTCTATTTCACTAGTAGCCCTATATTGTTGGATTAAAATAAGGTGGCAACCATCAAAATATATTGTGCATAGCATCTTTATTATTGAATACTCTTTACAAATATCTTATCTCTACATTCATTAGCATCTGACATCAAGGATATCTGTATATTAATTCTAGAACCTTTCTGTAAAAAAACCCTTTCAGCGGTATGGTGTCCTTGTCAACTACGAGGTGTTTATGACGACTTCGTCAATCTCAACATCTGCCGGCTTAGTCCCTCAGAGGTGCTCATGGGGATAGGGAGTGTGCCCGTGCATTCATAAGGGTGACTGTCAGTGTGCGTATGTGAGCGTCTGCATCTATACCGTGTTTCTAAAACAATGATGATGATGATACTGATGATATTAAAGATCGTTTATGTGATAATAGTGATGAGGAACAAGAGAGAGGGCAGGATGAAGAGAGCAGCGGACTTGGAAGATATCACAAACCCAGTTTAGCAAATAGTAATTAGAAGTTGATTGTGCATCATTATCATTGCATTTCACCATTTGGTTAATTTGAAAATGAGGATAATTCAAAACCTTACAGTAATGCTTTGAAATGCCTAAGAAATTTAATGCATTAGTGCAAAGTCCTAAATGAATCACGAAATATTTAGCATATCTTCCCCTATATATGTGGAGTATTGTGTACATTTTTATAAATTTTGGAAAAAATAACGGTTCAATACATGGATGTCAAGCGTGTCAGTCAGAGTTTGATCAAGCAGAATGTCTGTGACGGTAAGTGGGATGGACCCAAATAATCTCATCATGGGATGAGTCGCCCATGATCTCTGCTCGAGCTTCTCTCACGGTCACACATACGCACTTGAGCACAGCATGCTGCACGCCAGCACTACCTAGCTAGTGATCATCTTTTCTCTCTCCCTCTCTCGAAAAAGGCTGAATATCATCTTATCATAGGCATAGATGGAATCAACATGGCCAACTTTAATCTGTCGACCGATGGATCAATGGTTTTGTTGTCTGGAACAACTTCTTTTTAATTTGTTCGGCGTGATTGCCCGGCCGACCAGAAAGCTGAGGTCCAACATACGTCGCCGAAAAAGAAGGGTCCATTTGCTGCAACAATCCCACAATGTTGAGAGACTAGATCAGCTCAAATAGTAGTACATATGGGATATGGTATCCTTTGGTTGGACCTAAAGGCGGAAAATTCGGTGGCTATTAAACTATGACGTTGAGTTCACCTCGTGCTTTCATTAGCTTAAGCATGGCATCTCTAGGGCAATCAGTACAAGTAGTAGTCACCCACTAGCAGCGGTAGGCTACGTAATTCAAGTACGGTAAACCGGATGATTTCTTTCGATCGAAGCACATGCTACTGCTTTAATCCTAGTGAAGTACAGATATGTATGCTAGTAAGATCTTTTCAAGTCCCAGGATAATATGTTATGCTGCAAGTGTCGATGCATACCTTAACAATGTTGTGATGGGAAGCTTTTTCGTTTATGATTGATCCACTCAAGCAAGGCCTTGCTTAATTTGTCCAGAGGGTTAAACTAAAAATCAATTTGCATGGCTGGGACAGCATCTATCATCTAAGACCGCACCTTTAATCTCTGCCGCTCTTTTTCTGCTCTAGGTGTTTCAGTGTTCGATCCCGTTTTGTCACGATTGGGTTTGCAGAGCACTGGCTAGCACTTTGGTCCTTCTCCTCGTCGGCTTATCTACAGACGTGCAAGCATGATTGGATGCACTTTTGCCTTTTGCTGTGGATCAATTTAGATCAATTCTGGTCGGGAAAATCAGTCCTCCTATAGCTATGTATCTTTGTCTCTCTTCCACAAGTGCCAACGCCGTGCTTTCATTTGGCTAATCGATCAAGAGCACTACTAGCCAGCTAAAGCCAAGGCCCGTCCACATCAGTGGCTCCAGCAACAGCACTAGAGTAGATGCCTGCACTTGGCGCATCTCCAGCTTCAGGAAAAGATGAGAATTGTCAATTCCAAAGCTAATTCATGCGATCGACCGATCGTATCAAGTGAAGAAAGGAAAAGAGGAATGAGGGAATATTATGTCCAGGAGGTGCTGCTCCTAGGGTCATACATCGATCATATCAACTTGCTTGCTGGCTTTGCAAATGTGACTGCCCTTGACCTCTTCTCTACAGATAATAGGGGTGCCTCTCTCTCTTTTACCGATGACTAGTACTGGTCGGTTAGTGGGTACAATTTTCTAGAGGAGACGAACCCGTCAATGTTGAAATTTTGCTCTCGGAAAAGGTACAGCTTGTTAAATTCCTTGTGTCAACTTCCTAACGTCAATGGATTAGTATTTGGATGTACATATGACTTGCATTAGTGGCCGATGGATATATTGACAGAGTGGGACATGTATAGCCGTGTGTGTCGTGCAAGATCACGTCGATCCGAACATGGAAGGAAGGAACACTGTTATTTATATACGCAAAAGAGACGACAAACTTCGCATTATTTTTCCATCCCAGCTCCGGATGTCACCTTGAATTTACCGCGATAAATAAGAACTTTGTATGTGTGTGTGTGGAGGTTTCGTTGATGGAGATGATCCGTTTTGATTGAGCAACTTGTTTGGTTTGTTTATTTCATTGTTTATGTTGGTTCAGACTCGATAGTTGGTCATGCTTGCAATGATGTCTCCCGGGTGTTTAGGGTATCCCCTCCTCCGGTCGGCGCGGCCATTGTTCTTTGTCCTCTCCTGCGCCATAATGGCCATGGAGGCGTGGTGGACCCTGGCCCTTGCTAGTGGAAGGGCCCATGCTTTGTGATTAGGTGTTTTTCCGAGTCTGTTTAGGATTTGTGTTCTACTCAAGAAGCTGAGGCGGCGGCGGCTCCTTAAAAACGGAATAAGGTTCTTCCTGTCTAGCCCTCGTTCCGGCCGTGCGTCTTGCATGGTCGGAAGGTGTGTGTCTCCAGCGGATCTCGCGGTGTTCGGTTGGTGTTTATTTTTTATGGATCTACGTGCATTCGGTCTTTGTTTGTCCGCTTTCACGTGTCTACAGGTTGGATTCTTCCGATCTACGTTTTTTTTCATCGGCGGTGATTGTTGTTCTAGTGCACTGGTCCTTTATGGCCTTAGCACGAGGACTTCCCAGCTGTCTACTACAAAAGCTTTGCCCGGTTCGGGTGAGGGAGGGACGACGACGGCGGTGCGCCTTTGGCTCGCTCCAGTGCTCTTACTCGTCGCTGGGTGGTCTATGGACAATAATGTAATTTTTGTTACTTCTCGTGTTCTTTATACTGTCATAATGTTTGATGAATAGATCAAAAAATTTCCCACAATAAAGTAAAATTATGCATGTACAATTTAGACAAGGAAGCAGTCGGAACATGTTATGTTGAGGTTTGAACCAGAGTTGAAGCAACACACAATTCTTTAAAGGTGGTCATTTATTCTTTTTCTCCATCTTGTCAATGAAAGATCAAGGGACATCAGTAGTTCTTTCCAGTAAATAAAACTGATTTTAAAATATGTGTTTTGGTAATTAAAACTAATGTTAGGCTCAACAGTACCTAGCTGCCGCTAAGTGCTTCCATCGGTTCCCCTTTTTTCTCTAGTGGCCTGTTCGGCAGATGGGGCGGGAGGAACACGGATCAATGACATAGTAATGCCCAACTTCCTATTTTTTTTTGAGGAACCGGCAGGAGCACTGCCTTTTTTTATAGAAGAGATGACGAAAGAACGCAATTTACAGAGGGGCGAGCGTTTAAAGGGAACGTCGCAGAAACCACAAGAAGAAAAACAACCCTAGAGCTAGATTAACCAATGCCTGCGGCTGGCAGAGTGTCCGCAAACGCCAGGTCGCGCTGATTGATTGCGTCTAGGGCTAGAGCTGCCACCTCGCGATGCGTCAACCTCAGTCCCGTGAACACCCGCCTATTACGCTCCTTCCAAATGGACCATATCGTGTAGATGATTCTTCCACTGCGCCTCTTGCGCACTTGATTGGGCTGTGAAATGAGAGTCTTGTCCCACCAGTCGGACACATTTCCTGGCTCGGGGAGGAAGCCCGAGATAGGAACGCCTTCGTTAGTCCAGGTGTTCACCTAGTTCCAGACCGCAACCGTGAAGGGGAAATCTTTGCAGAGGTGGATTGCTGTTTCAGGCTGTTGGAGACAAAGCAGGCATCTAGGATCATGAGGCCAACCCCTCACTGCCAGCATATCCGCAATGAGGATCCTTCCGTGTAGAGCAAGCCAAGCAAAGAACTTGCACTTGGGCTCAGCGTTTGCAGACCAGACCTTGGTTGTGTCAAAACGAGAGTAGGAGCCAAGGAACTGCGCGCCGTAGGCAGAGGCGGCTGAGTATCTCCCCGAGGTGGTTAAGTTCCAGTGGATGGTGTCGTCTTGGTCAGGGAGGAGGGTGATTTGACTAATGAGATTCGAGAGAGACACGAATTCACCCAGCTGCTGAATGGACTGCAGCCTAGTCACCGCCCTGATCCAGTTCTCGTTCATGAGCTCGTTTTGCACCGATCTGTTCTTTCTTGAGGCAATCTTGTAGAGCTGTGGAGCAAGAAGCTTGAGTGGACCGTCACCTGTCCAGTTGTCATGCCAGAACAGCGCCTTCTGCCCATTGCCCAGCGTAATCGAGGTACATGCGTGAAAACGACTCATATCTGATTCGTCACACGGCAGCTCCGATCCCAACCCATGGCCTTTCTGGGTCAGTCCATAGCAGCCAAGGCCACCGGAGGCGCAGGGCGCGGCTAAATCTCTCCAGGTCCATGATCCCAAGGCCGCCCAGATGCTTTGGACGGCAAACGGTCTTCCAGTTAACAAGGGATGGCCTCCCGAAGTCTGAGCTTGGTCCTCTTTTTGCCAGATGAAGGCCCGAATGATTTTGTCGATCTTTCAAAGCGTCCCCTTTGACAGGTTGAGAGGTGTGATGTGGAAGGTGGCCATGGCCGTGAGGATCGACTGAGCGAGTGCCACCCTGCCAGGCTTGTTGAGAAGCTTTCCTTTCCATCCTGGTAGTCTGCCTGCAAACCTATGGATGAAGGGCTGCAGATCAACCCCTTTAAGGCGGCGAAAATGCAGGGGTAGCCCAAGTAGCGTCCCGGGAAGGAGGCGATCTTGGCAGGGAAGGCTGATAGCACATCTTGGAGGTCAATGCCGGCACATCTGATCGGGAAGACCTCGGTTTTGCTCAAGTTTGTGATCAGTCCGCTAGCCTCCCCGAAGGTCTTCAGTATTGCAGAAATCGCGTGGAGCTCGTCCTTGTCTGGGTTCGCGAAGATGCCCGCATCGTCAGCATAAAGGGAGATCCTACATCTAGCCGTCCTTGCACAAATGGGTTTGAGGATGCCACGTCGGGAGGCGAGATGTAGGATCTATTGGAGAGGGTCAATGGCGAGGATGAAGAGCATCGGAGATACCGGATCGCCCTGACGGAGGCCCTTCGGATGTCTGAACGTCTTGCCGGGGTTTCCGTTAAGCAGCACTCTTGAAGAAGAGGAAGACAGGGATAGACATATCCAGTCTCGCCATCGCTGCCCAAAACCGAGACGTTGCATGACCTCCAGCAAGAAGGCCCAATTGACGGGGTCAAAGGCTTTTGAAATGTCCAGCTTGAGGAAGAGGCCCGGGATGTTCCGTCGATGTAGGTCCTTTATGAGATTCTGGACATGCAAGAAGTTGTCATGGATGGAGCGCTTCTGCATGAAGGCGCTCTGGCATTTGGAGACCAGCATTGGTAGGATCGGGGCCAGCCTGTTGGCGAGGAGCTTGGAGAAAATCTTCGAAAGGCTATGAATGAGGCTTATAGGTCTGTAGTCTCCGACCACTCGAGCGTCCGTTTTCTTTGGGATCAAAATGATATTCACTGAGTTGATGAGGGAGGAACCGTCACCGCGGAGATTAGCAAGCTGGAGAATTGCTTGAACGACGTCAATCCGGATGAACTCCCGGCAAGCTTTAAAGAAGGCTCCAATAAACCCGTCTGGGCCAGGCGCTTTGACAAAAGGCAGCGAGAAAACCGCGTCTTTTATCTCTTCCTCGTCAAAAGGAGCGTCTAGCTCCAAGAGATCATGCGTGGCTATCTCGAGGTTGTCCCAAATTAAGCTTGAGAGCCGTGGCGTGGGGGTGCCCAAATGGTCCTGGAAGTGGGAAAGGAGCACTTGCTCCTTGTCTTCTGCCATGATGGCAATGCCGTGGTCCGAGTGCAGCGTCTGGATGTAGTTTTTCCGACGTCGCCCATTCACCTTGGCATGGAAGAACTTTGAGTTGACATCACCTAGCCTTATACCCGTGAGCCGCGCGCGCTGGCGCAGCTTAACTTTCCGAAAGGAAAGGAGGCGGAGATAAGAAAGCTTAAGCCTGCGTCTTAGCTCCAGCTCTGCAGGAGAGAGGGACCTCCCTTCCTCAGCCAAGTCCAGCCTCCATATTATCTCCTTTGTTATGCCAATCTGAGTATTGAGGACCCCGACTGTATCTCTTTGCCAAATCTTGAGGGCCTTTGCTGTCCGTGTCAATTAGATGTGAATCTTGCGGATTGCATTGGATGTCTGCACAGGTTTATTCCAAGCCGCAGCCACCGTATCCTTAAAACCTGGAAGACGAAGCCAGAACTCAAACTTCCTATTATTTTACAACCCGCAAAAAAACTTAATTTCTACTATTTTAAAATTTTCATATCCTTGGTGATGGTGTCTCAATAGTGGAAGCAACGTCAAACTTAATAAAAGTCTCATGACTATATTTCCATGATCTTGTGGTTGTAATGGCGAAGGCGACTATTACCAAAATCCCGTGGTGTTTTTGATTTGCTTCTTAACGACTACTGGGCTGGCGAATTGTCATCTAGCACTTCGACCCAACTTGGTGGTGGCACTGGCACGGTGATGTAAAAAAAATCTATACATGATTTTACTGTCCCATTCGCTTATGCTCCTAATTTTCATCCTATAGCATCAGAGGGAAACAGTGACTGAGTTGCCTAACTTGTAAGGGGTGTGCCCTCCATTTTAGTACGGTCAATGATCACACGGTTCTTAAATACATTTAATGTTAGTCCATCTGGTGCATGCTGTGTCCATTGAAGTTTTTGCTTCAGAAATATTGAGAATGTTAATATGCAAAAATGAAGCTTGAGAAAATATCTTCAAAATATGTAATTTTAGGTTTTATCTTTACTTTTTTCATTATTGCTTTGATTTCTTCGTTTGATATATATTTTAATTAATTAATTAATTTATGCACTAAAATGGTAAATTAATCTTAAAATTAAGGTGTAAATTATATTCGCATAAACAACATACATTTCATTAGAATTATATGCATGACTTGATGAGTAGACACTAATAAATAAGGACGTTTATGAAATTTTATCATATCAAAGATTCAACTGAAGCCTATGTTATACATCATATTGGTTATAAACAACTAAAAAAGCATAAATATGTTTATTACAAACTTAAATTATGCTAACTCAGATCTTATAATCAGTTTTATTAATGATTAAACATGTGGGATTGATATGTCTCCAACATATGTATAATTTATGAAGTATTCATGCCATGTTTACAATAATTTTATATGGTTTTGGTATGATTTGAATGGAACTAACCCGGACTGATGCTATGTTCAGCAGAACTACCGTGGTGTTGTTTTTTGTGCAGAAATCGAAGTTCTCCAAATGCATCGGAACTTTTTGACGTTTTTTGGAATAAAAGGGTCACTAGAAGCTTCGTGGGAGGAGCAGAAGATAAGGGAGGTGGCCACTACCCACCAGGGCACGTCGCCCCCCTCTGGCGCGCCCTGGTACCTAGTGGGCCCCTCTAGGCCCATCTTTGTGTGAGAGTGACGCCAAAAATCCTATAAATACAGAAACCCCGGAAATATGCCTAGATCAGAAGTTCCGCCATCACAAGCCTCTGTAGCCATAAAAAACCAATCTAGACCCTGTTCCGGCACCCTGCCAGAGGGAGAAATCATTACCGAAGGGCATCTTCATCATCCCAGCGGCCACGATGATGAGGAGGGAGTAGTTCACCCTCGGGGCTGAGGGTTTGTACCAGTAGTTATGTGTTTACTCTCTCTCTCTCTCTCGCGTTCTTGATTTGGAACGATCTTGATGTATCGCGAGCTTTATTAATATAGTTGGATCATATGGTGTTTTCCCCTCTCTATCTTGTTATGATGAATTGAGTTTTTCCTTTGAGATTTCATTATTATCAGATTGAATAATTTAATGGATTTGAGAGCACTTGATGTATGTCTTGCTATGAATACCTGTGGTGATAATGGGGTATCATATTGATTCACTTGATATATGTTTTGGCACTCAACTCACGGATTCCCGAGGTGACATTCGGGTAATCTATGCATAGGGGTTGATGCACATTTTCGTCCTTGTTTCTCCGGTAGAAATCTTGGGGCACTCTTTGAGGTTCTTTGTGTTGGATTGAGTATTATGAATCTGAAATTGTTTGACGCATATCATATAATCAACTCACGGGTACTCGTGGTGGCATTGGAGTACCTAGGTGACATTAGAGTTGGTTGATGTGTATCATTTGGTGTTATTTTAGTATGAACTATAGGGCTATTTGTGACACTTATAGGGATAGCTCAAAAGATCGATCGAAAAGAATAAGTTTGAGGTGGTTTCGTACCCTACAAACAATTTCTTCTTATGTTCTCCGCTAGATAAGAACTTTGTAGTGATTCTTCATCGCACGTTGAGGGATGGTTATATGATCCAATTATATTAGCATTATTGAGAGATTGCACTAGAGAAAGTAAAGATCCTAGTCCTTGCTTTCAAGCATTGCAATAATGTTTGTGCTCTATTTTGTTACTTGCTACCTTGCTGTTTTTTATTGTTACTATTACAAAAGCCAATATCTACTATCATTACTACACTTATATCACCATCTCTTCGCCTAACTAGTGCAGCTATACAATTTACTATTATATTTGGTGTGTTGGGGACACAAGAGACTTTTTGTTATTTGGTTGCAAGGTTGTTTGAGAGAGACCATCTTCATCCTACGCCCCCCACGGATTGATAAACCTTAGGTCATCCACTTGAGGGAAATTTGCTAGTGTCCTACAGAAGTCTGTGCTTGGAGGCCCAACACGAGTCTACAAAAAAAGGTGTGTAGTGGACATCAAGCTCTTTTCTAGCGACGTTGCCGAGGAGGTGAGTGCCTGAAGGTATATCTTTAAATCTTGCAATTGAATCTTTTAGTTTTTTTGTTTTATCGCTAGTTTGGTTAATAAAAGAAAACTACCAAAAAATGGAATTGAGGTTGCCTCATATTATTCGTCTTTATCATGTCTTTCTTGAAAATGATGGATCGAAAAATTGTGCTCAATTGATAGAAGAAGAATTTAATAAAATGTTTGGCATAAAATCTTTGAATGATGAGTATGATTGCAATGTTGTTAGTATGCTTGCTATGAATATCCATGATGCAAATGATATGCAAAGCCATAAGCTTGGGGATGATATGTTTGATGAAGATGATAGTTTCCGTCTCCCAAGTTTTGATGAGCAAATTTGTTATGATGATAGCATGCCTCCTATTTATGATGATTTTATTGATTGAGGTGGATTTGGAGAGGTCATAACTTTATTTAGTGATGAATCCACTATTTTGGAAGAGGTTTCAATTGATTATGATGAGAACAAAGTTGCTATCTATGATGATTATTGTGATGACATATATGTTATAAAGAGTAATGATATCCATGAAACTTTCATCATGATCTTAATGCTCAAATTGATTATCCCAATCAAGTATCACATGATAGTTATTTTGTTGAGTTTGCTCCCACTACTATTCATGAGAATAAATTTTCTTATGTGGAGAGTAATAAAATTTCTATGCTTGTGGATCATGAAAATAATGCTTTATGTGATAGCTATATTGTTAAATTCATGCATGATGCTACTGAAAATTACTATGAGGGGGGAACATATGCTTCTACATATCTCAATAATATCAAGTTTCCTCTCTATGTGTTGAAAATCTTGAAGTTATATTTGTTTTGCCTTCCTATGCTAGTTGATTCTTGCTCCCATGAATTGTTTGCTCACAAAATCCCTATGCATAGGAAGTGAGTTAGGCTTAAATGTTGAAAGATCATGGATTTTGCCTAGAGGGGGGTGAATAGGTGTTTTAAAATAATTACGGTTTAGGCTTGAACAAATGCGGAATAAACTTAGCAGTTAATTTGTCAAGCACAAAACCTAAAACAACTAGGCTCACCTATGTGCACCAACAACTTATGCTAAAGCAAGATAAGCAACTATGAGATAGCAAGATATATGACCAAGAACAACATGGCTATCACAAAGTAAAGTGCATAAGTAAAGGGCTCGGGTAAGAGATAACCGAGGCACACGAAGATGGCGATGTATCCCAAAATTCACACCCTTGCGGATGCTAATCTCCGTTTGGAGCGGTGTGGAGGCACAATGCTCCCCAAGAAGCCACTAGGGACACCGTAATCTCCTCACGCCCTCGCATAATGCAAGATACCGTGATTCCACTAAGGGACCCTTGAGGGCGGTCACGGAACCCCTACAAATGGCAAACCTTGGGGCGGTCACCGAACCCGTACACTTTGGCAACCTTTGGGGCGGTCACCAGAACCCGTCAAATTGCTCGAGGCGATCTCCACAACCTAATTGGATACCCCGACACTTGCCCGGAGCTTTACACCACAATGATTGAGATCTGAACACCACCAACCGTCTAGGGCGCCCAAGCACCGAAGAGGAACAAGCTCAAGGGTACCAAGCAACCAAGAGTAATAAGCTTCTCAACTTGCGACTTCCACGTATCACGTGGAGAACTCAAACCGATGCACCAAATGCAATGGCAAGGGCAACTGGAGTGCCCAAGTCCTTCTCTCTCAAATCCCACTGAAGCAACTAATGCTAGGGGGAAAATGAGAGGAAGAACAAGAAGGATAACACCAAGAACTCCAAGATCTAGATTCAAGGGGTTCCCCTCAGATAGAGGAGAAAGTGATTGGTGGAAATGTGGATCTAGATCTCCTCTCTCTTTTCCCTCAAAAACTAGCAAGAATCCATGGAGGGATTGAGAGTTAGCAAGCTCGAAGAAGGTCAACAATGGAGGAAGAACACAAGCTCAAGAGGTGAGGTTCATTGGGGAAGAAGACCCCCTTTATAAGAGGGAGAAAATCCAACCGTTATGCTCACAGCCCGCACAGAGCGGTACTACCGCTAGGGTGGCAGAAGCCCAATGAAACAACACTACAAAGGGGCAACAGGGCGGTACTACTGCAGGAGCGGTACTACCGCCTGCCCTTGCGGTACTACCGCGCGACCATGGATGAAAAGAAAAACTGCCGCGCCTACAATCGCTGGAGCTAGCTACGAGAAAAAGTCGGCACGGTACTACCGCTCACAGGGAGCGGTACTACCGCGTAAGGGCGGATGTAAAAAATTACATATGCGCCTACTACCGCACGCAACAGCGCCAGGACACGAGGCAGCGGTACTACCGCTGGCCCCTGCGGTACTACCGCTCCCTTGAGCAGTACTACCGCACGCGACAGAGGCTTTAGCACTTGGATGCCTTCAAAACGCAGCTAAAGACAACAGACGGATCCAATAAAACCAGAACTGCCATAACTTCGGCAAATGAGCTCTGAATTGAGCAAACTCAAGCTTGTTGGATACAAAACAACGAGTAGCATCAAAACATCGAAACCTCCAAATGGGGAGGTATGCCTAACAAATGGAGGAGTGAAATCTCCAACAGAGAAGAACGGGCATAACCTCCAACATCGAAAACATCATAGAAGATGCAACTGAACTCCGTTTTTGATGAACTCAACCTTGTCATCAAGATGACCATAAGATCCAAAACTCACAAAGAGAACCAAACAAGAACCAAGAAAGATGATGCAAGGATGCAGTGGTTTGAGCTCTCTACGAACGATATGATCAAGCTACTCATCGAGAGCCCCCCTTGATAGTACGGCAATCGATTCTATAACCGGGTCTCCCAACTACCATCATGAGACCGGTAAAATAGAAAATATATCAAGGGCGAACCTTTGCCTTGAACATGGTCCACTTGAGCTAGATGATGACGATCTTGACTCCTTCAAGTTGGACCACCTTTCTTGATTGCGTTGGCTCGATGAAGACTAGTTGATTGCTCCCCCATACTCCACTATGGGTGAGCCACTCTTCCGCACATCTTCACAAGTCCATTGTCACCAAATGGATGGCAAGATTCAAGCACTTGATCTCTTCGTGATGCATCACTTGGACTTGCACACGACAACCTAACCCCACAAAGAACTCTCACGGAGACCATGGGTTAGTACACAGAGCGTAATTGACAATGCTTACCATACCATGAGATCACTTGATCCCTCTCGATACATCTTCTATGCTTTGTGAGTTGACCAACTTGATTCTCTCTTGACATAGTCTTGATCAACCTTGAACCTTTCCAACTCTCTTCATTTGGATGATGCATGACCAAACTTTGGATAATTCCTTAATATCACCTTGGTCAACTCATAAACTCCTTGAAACCAACACATGGACTTCAAGAAATGCCTATGGACAAATCCTTCAGATATAACTCAATGCAACCATTAGTCCATAGAGATTGTCATCAATTACCAAAACCAAACATGGGGGCACCGCATGTTCTTTCAAATGTGCTTACCATGTGTTCCATGATGCTCTTATTGTGTTTCAATTCTTATCTTTCACGCGAGCATCATTGAAATCATCATGGCTAGCTAAAAAGGCATTAAAGAAAAGTGCTTGTTCGGAGACAACCCAACATTTACCCATATTGTTTTTGTGTGTTCACATGATTAAGCTACTGTATTAATCATGTTTTGTAGCTTTTCTTCAATAAAGTGCCAACTAAAGCTTTGGGATAGTGTGGATGATAGTTGACTTGATTCTGTGCAAAAACACAAACTTTTGCTTCCGGTAACATAATTGTTTAAATTTACTGGAACGTGATAAAAATCTGAAAGTTTTACAGATTATTGGTATGCAAATTTCCTACGTTTTTCTAATTTTTCAGAATTTTTGGAGTAACAGAAGTATGGTCATTGTTTAGATCATTACAGACGATTCTGTTTTTGACTGATTCTGTTTTCAATGCATAGTTTGCTTATTTTAGTGTTTTGAAACTTATAAAGTGATATAATTGTGGAAATGATAAGGTACAATAGGTATTGTGTGAGAACAATTATGAATCTTGTCTTTGACAGTACCCAAGTGAATTATCTGTCTTTCTCATACTAACCTATCTCATGAAGTTCCGTTAAGTTTTGTGTGATTAAAGTTTTCAAGTTGTAGGTGAGATATCGATATAAGGAGAATAAGGAGTGGCAAGACCCTAAGCTTGGTGATGCCCAAGGCACGCTAAGGTAATATTCAAGGAAGACCCAAGCAACTAAGCTTGGGGATACTCCGGAAGGCATCCCTCCTTTCGTCTTCAACATTATCAGTAACCTCACTTGGAGCTATATTTTCATTCATCACATGATATGTGTTTTGCTTGGAAAGTCATTTTATTTAATTAGTATTTGCTAGCTACTATTTAGAATAATGTTTGGTATCTTTTACTTCAATAAAAATGTCAAGTATAGCCTTTGTCATGCTTATTTTGCAAGACTATGTGTTGTTATTTGAAAACAGAAAATTGCATGCTAGTGCGGGAATTCTTGAGAAAAGTCAGAATGTGATAAAATATTGATTTTTTTGCACAGTAAGATATGATAAATTTTCTACAGTGTGGTAAATTTTCGGAATTTTTGGAGTTAAACAAGTATGAATATTCTTGCATTCTTTATAGACTGTCATGTTTACACAAATTGTTGTTATGTTTACATTGTTTGCATATGTTTGCTTGTTTAATGATGCTATTTTAGGATAGGACTATTAAATATGTAGAGGCATTTAGTATGCAATGTTAAATTATAATTTTAGTGATTTTCTACAGTGGAGAATGATAAGGTTTTGCATTGATTTATACTAACTTATCTCACGAGTTCTTGTTGAGTTTTGTGTGGATGATGTTTTTAAGATTTAGGTAAACTGTGATATAAAAGGAATTAAGGAGACACAAAAGCTCAAGTTTGGGGATGCGCAAGGCATCCCTAGATAATAGTCCAAGAAGTCTCAAGCATCTAAGCTTGGGGATGCCCAGTAGGCATCCCACCTTTATTCATCAACAACTATCAGTTAGCCTCGGTTGGGCCCAAGTTTTTACTTCTTCACATGATGTGTGCTATTCTTGGGATGTCATTTTATTTTGTTTTGCTTGATGTTTTAATAAAATACTTAGATGTGAAAGTTTTTAAATGAGAGAGAGAGAGAGTCCTTAGATAGCTACCCATTTACTTAACTACTCGCTTGATCTTCAGTTATATATTTTTGGAGTAGTTTGTCATCTACTCTCGTGCTTTACTTATATCCTATGAGTAAATTGTTGAATGAATTGAATATGACGAATTTGAAATTATATGTTCATATCATGCCTAGTAGTAGCTTCACATTGAGTTTAGAAAGTGAAATCTTTTGAAGCTTGACAATCACAATATTAGTCATACAAGCAATTCATGAATGATTAGTATAAGGAAGAGAACTTTCACATACAAATATATTATCTTGGACATCTTCTATGATTGTGGATACCCATTAATTATTTTCAAACTTGAGAAAATTAGTTAAAGTTGGACTAGGAAGACAACGTAATGAGTTATAGTTGTGTATATTTGCATAGAAATTATATTGTTATGTATCCTCCAACATGTGATGTTTCCTTGGGATCTTTTGCAAGCCAAAAATTCATACTAAGTAGAGATACTACGTGTGCATCCAAAAACCCTTAAACCCAGTTTCTTGTCATGAATGTCCACCATACCTACATATGGATTGAATTAGATCCTTCAAGTAAGTTGTCATCGATGCATAAAGCAATAAAAACTGCTCCTAAATATGTTTGATCTTTTATTGTCAGGGAAAATAAGCATTGTAGAAACTTGTGATGGCAAAGTAATAAAAGTGACGGACTGCATAATAAAGGTTTCTATCATAAGGGACAATATAACATGACGTTCCTTTGCATTAAGAGATTGTGCATCCAAAAATAAAAAACGCATGACAACCTCTGCTTCCCTCTGCAAAGGGCCTATCTTTTACTTTTCAGTATTTACTTTTATGCAAGAGTCAATAGTATGCATTCTCATTTCAACCTCAATTATTTTCTAGTTGGCAAGCAACATGTGGTGGGGAAAGATCTAGACACATATGACTAGTCAAATATATTTGATCATGAATTATTATGTTTGACAATTATCTCTATGCTAAATGAGTTGGGAGGCAAAACATTAAGCCCCTATCTTTCTCTGTGTTTGATGGATGCCATTTGTTCTAAATATATACTTTGAGTACTGAAAATCATAGAAGACTTTATGATGATTGAGTATGTGGAGATCTTACTTAGAATTTGTTCAATAAGTTGAATTACAATTGTTTGGTGACTAAGAATATATGTTGTTAAGTTTCAAGAGAAACAATTGTTTGAACCGTAAATGTGAATTGATTGCTACTTTATCATGATGAGTTTCATGAGAAAGAGTTGCTATTATGATGCTAGGAAAAGTGATTGAAATTATCATTGATCAAACTTATGCACTATGCTATCATTCACACTTCATAAATTATTTCTTTTATTATTTACCTACTTGAGGACGAGTAGGAATTAAGCTTGGGATGTTGATACGTCTCCAACGTATCCATAAATTCTGAAGTATTCATGCCATGTTTACAACAATTCTGTATGGTTTTGGTATGATTTGAATGGAACTAACCCGGACTGGCGTTGTTTCAGCAGAACTACCGTCGTGTTGTTTTTTGTGCAGAAATCAAAGTTCTCCAAATGTAGCAAAACTTTTTGACGATTTTTTTGAAACAAAAGTGGCACTAGAAGCTTCACGGGAGGACCATAAGATAAGGGAGGTGGCAAGTAGCTATGTGTTCAATCTCCCTCTCTCGTGTTCTTGATTTGGCAAGATCTTGATGTATCGCGAGCTTTGTTAATATAGTTGGATCCTATGGTGTTTTCCCCTCTCTATCTTATTGTGATGAATTGAGTTTTTCCCTTTCAGATTTCTTTATTATCAGATTGAATACTTTTATAGATTTGAGGGCACTTGATGTATGTCTTGTTATGAATACCCATGGTGACAATGGGGTATCATATTGATTCACTTGATATATGTTTTGGTACTCAACTCGCGGATTCCCGAGGTGACATTGCACTACTAGGGAAAAGCCTATACACAGAATCTTACCAGCAACGCGTTTTGAAATAAGCCGTTGCTATATAGCAGTAGCACACTCCAGTAGAACTCGTTGTTGAAATAAAAGTAGCAGTAGCGCGCCTCGTGTAAGCCGCGCTACTGCTATAATTGCCACGACCCCGCCACGAAGCTAGTTCTAGCAGCAGCATGTTTATATGAAGGGCGTTACTGATACAGATCATAGCAGTAGCGTGTTTCCGTAATACCCGCTACTGCTAAGTTTACTACAAAAATTTTGTCCCACCTCACTCCGCGAAGAGGGTTTCTACCACCTTAAATATGTTACTTCTCAGACTATCACAAGTACTTGGTCTTCATTGAACTCTATGTGTAGTATTTGTGGCCGCTATATGAATCTTCACCTGTACCTAAACAGGTGAGGATTCATGTGGACTATTTAGATTCTACACAAAAAGATCATTCATGACCAATTTATTTTTTATGTTTATTTTTACATGCTTAGCCTTAGTAGTAGCGCGTTATTGTATAACGCGCTACTGCTATAGAAATTAGTAGTAGCGCGTTTTCCTAAAGAGCGCTACTGCTAAAGCCATCATATCACACCTGGCCCGGCCGCCCCTCACTCTCCCCTCTCCACTCCCTCCTGCATCCCCTCGCTCACCTCGTCGTCCGCCGCCGCCGCAGTGCCGCCAGCTGCTGCCATCATCGCCCCCTCCCTCCTCCATCCCGCCACCGTCGCCCCCTCCCTCGCTAGCTCCCTCCTCCCTCCCTCCTTCCTACCCCTCTTTCCTCCCTTCCTTGTCTCTGTTCTTGTAGAATGTAGGTAATTTTAATGTAGATTTTAGAATGTAGATATTATAGAATGTAGGTTTTTTAATAGAGGAATTTTTTTGACTATTTTAGGTGGTCTGAATAGAATGTAGGTAATTTAAATGTAGACATTGTAGAATATAGTTATATAGATAGATGGGTGGATGGATAGATGTTAGGGTAGAACAACGGTATAGATAGGTAGAGTGTAGGTGCTTAATATAACTAGTTTATTTATAGTAAATGCTTAATAGAACTAGTTTGTTTATAGTAAGTGCTTAATAGAACTAGTTCATTTATAGTAAGTGCTTAATAGAACTAGTTTATCACTTTGTGATCAAAGAATGCTATATGAGATTTGATTATCTAAAATTTTACTTGGTGGAATATGCAGGCTTTGTACAGTTGTGTCTCTTGGAGTGATCGTCATCCGAGCTACCTTTACTTCCTCTACACCCGAGTCGCTGAGCTAAAAGTCCACCTCCTATTTATCCACTCCTCAGTGTGTTGAATAGAGTAGAACTAGGGTATTTAGTCGGTGTGCTCATGTGTGAATGCTTCTGATAAATGATCCGGATGGAATTGCAAGTTTAAGCATCATTGTATGTGTATGAACATCTTTGTATCGTGGGAAAATCTGAGTGGCCTATGTTTTGCCGGAGTGTTGATTCATTTCTGTTCTGGAAAATTTCAGGCGTTCGATATGTCCTATTTTAGCAAAGGTCATGCCGCATTTTTTCGTGAATTTAAGCATGACTTGTGCTAGAATATGTAGGAACTATCGAGTGCCCCGGATTTGTGTGTTGAGTTTCCTGGTAGTTGCCTTAGATCGATTTTCAATTAATGTTCAACTATGAACATAGGAAATGCCACGAAAAGGATTTCGGTATTTGTGAATACTGCGATGACGAGTGCGGCATGTGCAACAGAATCTTCCTAGTTGATGATAGTCGCTTCAGCATCAAGCTGGACGAGAACTTCGAAGTGGATACGGTAAGTCACAACGGCAAGTATTTTTTCGCAATTAAGCATGATTTCTGCTTCATTTGCTTCAACTTATAATTTAATTTTTTTACTATTCTACTAGCGTATCCCCTGCCAATGCAAGAGTTTTTGTCTTGGATAAGATAGGTTTCAGTCCTATGAAAACTATGGAGGTAAAGAGAATTTACTTGAAGACCGAGCATGGTTATACTTCCGGCGCAAAATTATACAATGCAGACACCTACATCTATTTTGAATGCAAAACTTGGCAAGCACTATGCAAGGCTTATGCATTTGAGCCTGATATGGTTATCACCTTTGATATTCGTTCGGAAGATGATATTGAAGGTAATAGAGACATCTGGGTTGATGTGCAGACGCCTCCAGTTCTACCATTATGTGAGTTTCTCAACCATATTTATGTCTTCGATATTGTTTATTCAAAAATAGTTGACAACTAATTTCTATTGACAGCTTATTTCCATTCAAGTAAACATGTTCGTCGCTTGGTAGACATGACTGTCCATTGTCCCGGGCTGAACTAAACTGTGAGGACATAAATCATTATGTTTCATGGCTTCAGGATCTTGATGCTGTCAAGACAAATTATTTTTCTCGACTTAAAAATCTCAGTACTCAAAACGTGCGACTAATAATGTTCGTATTGAACTACGGTCACATCTATTTAGGAAAGATGGTGTGATTTTTACTATTTGTCCTGAGTGCATCTTTTCCATACACTATTTTTAAGCTAAACTTTATTGCTAAGTATGTTACTATACGATGTTCTTCAACAGGGACTCCCGATGACAGTTGTGCCTCATTGGACCGAGACTAAAGGTCGCATGACAATGATTAGCTTACGGGCAAGACATCCTACATTGCACATGAGTGCATTCAGGATTTCTAAAACCGAGGAATGCTTAATAGTGAAATACTGGAGCAGAATTGCGAATGATCGCAGAGAAGTACTAGGGGGCAGCAATCAGAAGCGCAGCCCACGATTAGGAGACATGTTCATCTGCATACTACAATATGATGAAGCAGGAGTTCTACACATGTTCTATGCTATTTTACCTGAGAGAGAGAGAGCAGCATGAATGATTAGCTACCTATAATAAGTTTGAAGATGATGATGTGCTACACTATGACTATGATGATTAAATAGCTAGTGTTGGTGGTAATGACTATGATGATTATTATTAGCTAGATAGTGTTGGTGGAGATTAGATAGCTACACTATGACTATGATGATTAAATAGTGGTAATGACTATAATGATTATTAGCTAGTGTTGTTGGTGATGATATGATGTAATTAAGAGTTTTTATATCAATATGATGATGATGATGATCAGTTATTATATCATTGGGTGAAAGAAACGCATATTAATTTCAAGTGGATGGATCCTAGGTGATCAAGTCATGGATTATCACGATAATCCATGACTTGATGATCACTTATGATCCATCCACTTGAAACTAATCCGCGGTTCTTTCACCTAGTGATTTAATAACTCATTATGATGTAAAAATAATCTCTAAATTGCTACTGTATGAAAACTTGTATAAAGGTGTGTGAATAACGACATAAAATAAAAAAATAGAATACCGAATAGTAGTAGCGCGGGCTTTGAGACACGCTACTAGTAGTTACCAGTAGCGCCGGTTACAACATGCGCTACTACTAAGTACATATAGCAGTAGCGCGTGTCAACACACGCTACTGCTAACCTTTAGCTGTAGCGCCGTATCAGTAGCGCAGTTACACGCACTACTGATAGCTAAAAACCCGCGCTACTGCTAGGCTTTTCCCTAGTAGTGTTGGGGTAATCTATGCATAGGGGTTGCTGCACATTTTCGTCCTTATTTCATCAGTAGAAATCTTGGGGCACTCTTTGAGGTTCTTTGTATTGGATTGAGTATTATGAATCTGAAATTGTTTGATGCATATCGTGAAGGAAATATGCCCTAGAGGCAATAATAAAGTTATTATTTATTTCCTTATAATCATGATAAATGTTTATTATTGATGCTAGAATTGTATTAACCGAAAACATAATACATGTGTGAATACATAGACAAACAAAGTGTCACTAGTATGCCTCTACTTGACTAGCTCGTTAATCAAAGATGGTTATGTTTCCTAACCATGAACAATGAGTTGTTATTTGATTAACGGGATCACATCATTAAGAGAATGATCTGATTGACATGACCCATTCCATTAGCTTAGCACCCGATCGTTTAGTATGTTGCTATTGCTTTCTTCATGACTTATACATGTTCCTATAACTATGATATTATGCAACTCCCGTTTACCGGAGGAACACTTTGGGTACTACCAAACGTCACAACGTAACTGGGTGATTATAAAGGAGTACTACAGGTGTCTCCAAAGGTACATGTTGGGTTGGCGTATTTCGAGATTAGGATTTGTCACTCCGATTGTCGGAGAGGTATCTCTGGGCCCTCTCGGTAATGCATATCACATAAGCCTTGCAAGCATTACAACTAATATGTTAGTTGTGAGATGATGTATTGCGGAACGAGTAAAGAGACTTGCCGGTAACGAGATTGAACTAGGTATTGGATACCGACGATCGAATCTCGGGCAAGTAACATACCGATGACAAAGGGAACAACGTATGTTGTTATGCGGTCTGACCGATAAAGATCTTCGTAGAATATGTAGGAGCCAATATGGGCATCCAGGTCCCGCTATTGGTTATTGACCGAAGACGTGTCTCGGTAATGTCTACATTGTTCTCGAACCCGTAGGGTCCGCACGCTTAAGGTTACGATGACAGTTATATTATGAGTTTATGCATTTTGATGTACCGAAGGTTGTTCGGAGTCCCGGATGTGATCACCGACATGACGAGGAGTCTCGAAATGGTCGAGACGTAAAGATTGATATATTGGAAGCCTATGTTTGGATATCGGAAGTGTTCCGGGTGAAATCGGGATTTTACCGGAGTACCGGGAGGTTACCGGAACCCCCCCGGGAACTATATGGGCCTTAGTGGGCTTTAGTGGAAAGGAGAAAGGGGCAGCCCAAGGTGGCTGTGCGCCTCCCCCCTTCCCCTAGTCCTATTAGGACTAGGAGAGGTGGCCGGCCCCCTCTCTCTCTTTCCCCCCTCAAGGAATCCTATTCCAACTAGGATTGGGGGGGGGGGAATCCTACTCCCAGAGGGAGTAGGACTCTCCTGGCGCGCCCTCCCTTGGCCGGCCAGCCTCCCCCCTCTAGTCCTTTATATACAGAGGCAGGGCACCCCAAAGAACACACAAGTTGATCCACGTGATCTATTCCTTAGCCGTGTGCGGCGCCCCCAGCCACCATAGTCCTCGATAATACTGTAGCGGAGTTTAGGCGAAGCCCTGCTGCTGTAGTACATCAAGATCGTCACCACGCCGTCGTGCTGACGGAACTCTTCCCCGACACTTTGCTGGATCGAAGTCCGGGGATCGTCATCGAGCTGAACGTGTGCTCGAACTCGGAGGTGCCGTAGTTTCGGTGCTTGATCGGTTGGATCGTGAAGACGTACGACTACTTCCTCTACGTTGTGTCAACGCTTCCGCAGTCGATCTGCGTGGGTACGTAGACAGCACTCTCCCCTCTTGTTGCTATGCATCACCATGATCTTGCGTGTGCGTAGGAAATTTTTTGAAATTACTACGAAACCCAACAGTGGCATCCGAGCCTAGGTTATTTATGTTGATGTTATATGCACGAGTAGAACACAAGTGAGTTGTGGGCGATATAAGTCATACTGCCTACCAGCATGTCATACTTTGGTTCGGCGGCATTGTTGGACGAGACGACCCAGACCAACCTTACGCGTACGCTTACGCGAGACCGGTTCCCCCGACGTGCTTTGCACACAAGTGGCTTGCGGGCGACTGTCTCTCCAACTTTAGTTGAACCAAGTGTGGCTACGCCCGGTCCTTGCGAAGGTTAAAACGGAGTCTATTTGACAAACTATCGTTGTGGTTTTGATGCGTAGGTGAGATTGGTTCTTGCTTAAGCCCGTAGCAGCCACGTAAAACTTGCAACAACAAAGTAGAGGACGTCTAACTTGTTTTTGCAGGGCATGTTGTGATGTGATATGGTCAAGACATGATGCTGAATTTTATTGTATGAGATGATCATGTTTTGTAACCGAGTTATCGGCAACTGGCAGGAGCCTTATGGTTGTCGTTTTATTGTATGCAATGCAATCGGGATGTAATGCTTTACTTTATTACTAAGCGGTAGTGATAGTCGTGGAAGCATAAGATTGGCGAGACGACAACGATGCTACGATGGAGATCAAGGTGTCGCGCCGGTGACGATGGTGATCACGACGGTGCTTCGGAGATGGAGATCACAAGCACAAGATGATAATGGCCATATCATATCACTTATACTGATTGCATGTGATGTTTATCCTTTTATGCATCTTATATTGCTTTGATTGACGGTAGCATTATAAGATGATCTCTCACTAAATTATCAAGAAGTGTTCTCCCTGAGTATGCACCGTTGCCAAAGTTCGTCGTGCCCAGACACCACGTGATGATCGGGTGTGATAAGCTCTACGTCCATCTACAACGGGTGCAAGTCAGTTTTTGCACACGCAGAATACTCAGGTTAAACTTGACGAGCCTAGCATATGCAGATATGACCTCGGAACACGGAGACGAAAGGTTGAGCGTGAATCGTATAGTAGATATGATAAACATAGTGATGTTCACCATTGAAAACTACTCCATTTCAAGTGATGATCGGTTATAGTTTAGTTGATTTGGATCATGTGATCACTTAGAGAATTAGAGGGATGTCTTTCTAAGTGTGAGTTCTTAAGTAATATGATTAATTGAACTTAAATTTATCATGAACTCAGTACCTGATAGTATCTTAGTTGTTTATGTTTGGTTGTAGATATATGGCCCGTGCTGTTGTTCCGTTGAATTTTAATGCGTTCCTTGAGAAAGCAAGTTGAAAGATGATGGTAGCAATTACACGGACTGGGTCCGTAACTTGAGGATTATCCTCATTGCTGCACAGAAGAATTACGTCCTGGAAGCACCGCTGGGTGCCAGGCCTGCTGCTGGAGCAACACCAGATGTTATGAACGTCTGGCAGAGCAAAGCTGATGACTACTCGATAGTTCAGTGTGCCATGCTTTACGGCTTAGAATCGGGACTTCAATGACGTTTTGAACGTCATGGAGCATATGAGATGTTCCAGGAGTTGAAGTTAATATTTCAAGCAAATGCCCGGATTGAGAGATATGAAGTCTCCAATAAGTTCTATAGCTGCAAGATGGAGGAGAACAGTTCTGTCAGTGAGCATATACTCAAAATGTCTGGGTATAATAATCACTTGATTCAATTGGGAGAATCTTCCAGATGATTGCGTCATTGACAGAATTCTCCAATCACTGCCACCAAGCTACAAGAGCTTCGTGATGAACTATAATATGCAAGGGATGAACAAGACTATTCCCGAGCTCTTCGCAATGCTGAAAGCTGCGGAGGTGGAAATCAAGAAGGAGCATCAAGTGTTGATGGTCAACAAGACCACTAGTTTCAAGAAAAAGGGCAAAGGGAAGAAGAAGGGGAACTTCAAAAAGAACAGCAAGCAAGTTGCTACTCAAGAGAAGAAACCCAAACCTGGACCTAAGCCTGAAACTGAGTCCTTCTATTGCAAGCAGACTGGTCACTGGAAGCGGAACTGCCCCAAGTATTTGGCGGATAAGAAGGATGGCAAGGTGAACAAAGGTATATGTGATATATATGTTATTGATGTGTACCTTACTAGAGCTCGCAGTAGCACCTGGGTATTTGATACTGGTTCTGTTGCTAATATTTGCAACTCGAAACAGGGACTACGGAATAAGCGGGCACTGGCAAAGGACGAGGTGACGATGCGCGTGGGAAACGATTCCAAAGTCGATGTGATCGCGGTCGGCACGCTACCTCTACATCTACCTTCGGGATTAATATTAGACCTAAATAATTGTTATTTGGTGCCAGCGTTAAGCATGAACATTATATCTAGATCTTGTTTGATGCGAGACGGTTATTCATTTAAATCAGAGAATAATGGTTGTTCTATTTATATGAGTAATATTTTTTATGGTCATGCACCCTTGAAGAGTGGTCTATTCTTGTTGAATCTCGATAGTAGTAACACACATATTCATAATGTTGAAGCCAAAAGATGCAGAGTTGATAATGAGAGTGCAACTTATTTGTGGCACTGCCGTTTAGGTCATATCGGTGTAAAGCGCATGAAGAAACTCCATACTGATGGACTTTTAGAACCACTTGATTATGAATCACTTGGTACTTGTGAACCGTGCCTCATGGGCAAGATGACCAAAACACCGTTCTCCGGTACTATGGAGAGAGCAACAGATTTGTTGGAAATCATACATACAGATGTATGTGGTCTGATGAATATTGAGCCTCGCGGCAGATATCGTTATTTTCTCACCTTCACAGATGACTTAAGCAGATATGGGTATATCTACTTAATGAAACACAAGTCTGAAACATTTGAAAAGTTCAAAGAATTTCAGAGTGAAGTTGAAAATCATCGTAACAAGAAAATAAAGTTTCTACGATCTGATCGTGGAGGAGAATATTTGAGTTACGAGTTTGGTGTACATTTGAAAAATTGTGGAATAGTTTCGCAACTCACGCCACCCGGAACACCACAGCGTAATGGTGTGTCCGAACGTCGTAATCGTACTTTACTAGATATGGTGCGATCTATGATGTCTCTTACTGATTTACCGCTATCGTTTTGAGGATACGCTCTAGAGACGGCCGCATTCACGTTAAATAGGGCACCATCAAAATCCGTTGAGACGACGCCTTATGAACTGTGGTTTGGCAAGAAACCAAAATTGTCGTTTCTTAAAGTTTGGGGCTGCGATGCTTATGTGAAAAAGCTTCAACCTGATAAGCTCGAACCCAAATCGGAGAAATGTGTCTTCATAGGATACCCAAAGGAGACTGTTGGGTACACCTTCTATCACAGATCCGAAGGCAAGACATTCATTGCTAAGAATGGATCCTTTCTAGAGAAGGAGTTTCTCTCGAAAGAAGTGAGTGGGAGGAAAGTAGAACTTGACGAGGTAACTGTACCTGCTCCTTTATTGGAAAGTAGTACATCACAGAAAATTGTTTCTGCGACACCTACACCAATAAGTGAGGAAGCTAATGATGATGATCATGAAATTTCAGAACAAGATACTACTGAACCTCGTAGATCAACCAGAGTGAGATCCGCGCTAGAGTGGTACGGTAATCCTGTTCTGGAAATCATGCTACTAGATCATGATGAACCTACGAACTATGAAGAAGCGATGGTGAGCCCAGATTCCGCAAAGTGGCTTGAAGCCATGAAATCTGAGATGGGATCCATGTATGAGAACAAAGTATGGACTTTGGTTGACTTGCCCGATGATCGGCAAGCAATTGAGAATAAGTGGATCTTCAAGAAGAAGACTGACGCTGACGGTAATATTACTGTCTACAAAGCTCGACTTGTCGCAAAAGGTTTTCGGCAAGTTCAAGGGATTGACTACGATGAGACCTTCTCCCCCGTAGCGATGCTTATGTCCGTCCGAATCATGTTAGCAATTGCCGCATTTTATGATTATGAAATTTGGCAAATGGATGTCAAAACTGCATTCCTGAATGGATTTTTGGAAGAATAGTTGTATATGATGCAACAAGAAGGTTTTGTCGATCCAAAGGGAGCTAACAAAGTGTGCAAGCTCCAGCGATCCATTTATGGACTGGTGCAAGCCTCTCGGAGTTGGAATAAACGCTTTGATTGTGTGATCAAAGCATTTCGTTTTATACAGACTTTTGGAGAAGCCTGTATTTACAAGAAAGTGAGTGGGAGCTCTGTAGCATTTCTGATATTATATGTGGATGACATATTACTGATTGGAAATGATATAGAATTTCTGGATAGCATAAAGGGATAATTGAATAAGAGTTTTTCAATGAAAGACCTCGGTGAAGCTGCTTACATATTAGGCATAAAGATCTATAGAGATAGATCAAGACGCTTAATTGGACTTTCACAAAGCACATACCTTGACAAAGATTTTGAAGAAGTTCAAAATGGATCAAGCAAAGAAAGGGTTCTTGCCTGTGCTACAAGGTGTGAAGTTGAGTCAGACTCAATGCTCGACCACTGCAGAAGATAGAGAGAAAATGAAAGATGTTCCCTATGCTTCAGCCATAGGCTCTATCATGTATGCAATGCTGTGTACCAGACCTGATGTGTGCCTTGCTATAAGTTTAGCAGGGAGGTACCAAAGTAATCCAGGAGTGGATCACCGGACAGCGGTCAAGAACATCCTGAAATACCTGAAAAGGACTAAGGATATGTTTCTCGTATATGGAGGTGACAAAGAGCTCACCGTAAAAGGTTACGTTGATGCAAGCTTTGACACTGATCCGGACGATTCTAAATCGCAAACCAGATACGTGTTTACATTAAACGGTGGAGCTGTCAGTTGGTGCAGTTCTAAACAAAGCGTCATAGCGGGATCTACATGTGAAGCGGAGTACATAGCTGCTTCGGAAGCAGCGAACGAAGGAGTCTGGATGAAGGAGTTCATATCCGATCTAGGTGTCATACCTAGTGCATCGGGTCCAATGAAAATCTTTTGTGACAATACTGGTGCAATTGCCTTGGCAAAGGAATCCAGATTTCACAAAAGGACCAAGCACATCAAGAGACGCTTCAATTCCATCCGGGATCTAGTCCAGGTGGGAGACATAGAGATTTGCAAGGTACATACGGATCTGAATGTTGCAGACCCATTGACTGAGCCTCTTCCACAAGCAAAACATGATCAGCACCAAGGCTCCATGGGTGTTAGAATCATTACGGTGTAATCTAGATTATTGACTCTAGTGCAAGTGGGAGACTGAAGGAAATATGCCCTAGAGGCAATAATAAAGTTATTATTTATTTCCTTATAATCATGATAAATGTTTATTATTCATGCTAGAATTGTATTAACCGGAAACATAATACATGTGTGAATACATAGACAAACAAAGTGTCACTAGTATGCCTCTACTTGACTAGCTCGTTAATCAAAGATGGTTATGTTTCCTAACCATGAACAATGAGTTGTTATTTGATTAATGGGATCACATCATTAAGAGAATGATCTGATTGACATGACCCATTCCATTAGCTTAGCACCCGATCGTTTAGTATGTTGCTATTGCTTTGTTCATGACTTATACATGTTCCTATAACGATGAGATTATGCAACTCCCATTTATCGGAGGAACACTTTGGGTACTACCAAACGTCACAACGTAACTAGGTGATTATAAAGGAGTACTACAGGTGTCTCCAAAGGTACATGTTGGGTTGGCGTATTTCGAGATTAGGATTTGTCACTCCGATTGTCGGAGAGGTATCTCTGGGCCCTCTCGGTAATGCACATCACATAAGCCTTGCAAGCATTACAACTAATATGTTAGTTGTGAGATGATGTATTGCGGAACGAGTAAAGAGACTTGCCGGTAACGAGATTGAACTAGGTATTGGATACCGACGATCGAATCTCGGGCAAGTAACATACCGATGACAAAGGGAACAACGTATGTTGTTATGCGGTCTGACCGATAAAGATCTTCGTAGAATATGTAGGAGCCAATATGGGCATCCAGGTCCCGCTATTGGTTATTGACCGGAGACGTGTCTCGGTCATGTCTACATTGTTCTCGAACCCGTAGGGTCCGCACGCTTAAGGTTACGATGACAGTTATATTGTGAGTTTATGCATTTTGATGTACCGAAGGTTGTTCGGAGTCCCGGATGTGATCACGGACATGACGAGGAGTCTCGAAATGGTCGAGACGTAAAGATTGATATATTGGAAGCCTATGTTTGAATATCGGAAATGTTCTGGGTGAAATCGGGATTTTACCGGAGTACCGGGAGGTTACCGGAACCCCCCCGGAAACTATATGGGCCTTAGTGGGCTTTAGTGGAAAGGAGAAAGGGGCAGCCCAAGGTGGCTGTGCGCCTCCCCCCTTCCCCTAGTCCTATTAGGACTAGGAGAGGTGGCCGGCCCCCTCTCTCTCTTTCCCCCCTCAAGGAATCCTATTCCAACTAGGATTGGGGGGGGGGGGGGGGAATCCTACTCCCCAGAGGGAGTAGGACTCTCCTGGCGCGCCCTCCCTTGGCCGGCCAGCCTCCCCCCTCTAGTCCTTTATATACAGAGGCAGGGCACCCCAAGGAACACACAAGTTGATCCACGTGATCTATTCCTTAGCCGTGTGCGGCGCCCCCAGCCACCATAGTCCTCGATAATACCGTAGCGGAGTTTAGGCGAAGCCCTGCTGCTGTAGTACATCAAGATCGTCACCACGCCGTCGTGCTGACGGAACTCTTCCCCGACACTTTGCTGGATCGGAGTCCGGGGATCGTCATCGAGCTGAACATGTCCTCGAACTCGGAGGTGCCGTAGTTTCGGTGCTTGATCGGTTGGATCGTGAAGACGTACGACTACTTCCTCTACGTTGTGTCAACGCTTCCGCAGTCGGTCTGCGTGGGTACGTAGACAGCACTCTCCCCTCTCGTTGCTATGCATCACCATGATCTTGCGTGTGCGTAGGAAAATTTTTGAAATTACTACGAAACCCAACATATCGTATAATCAACTCACGGATAGTCGTGGTGACATTGGGGTATCTAGGTGACATTAGAGTTGGTTGATGTGTATAATTTGGTGTTATTTTAGTACGAACTCTAGGGCTATTTGTGACACTTATAGGAATAGCTCAAAAGATCGATCGGAAAGAATAAGTTTGAGGTGGTTTCGTACCTTTCAAACAATTTCTTCTTATGTTCTCCGCTAGATAAGAACTTTGTAGTGATTCTTCATCGCACGTTGAGGGATGGTTATATGATCAAATTATATTAGAATTGTTGAAAGATTGCACTAGCGAAAGTACGGATCATAGGCCTTGTTTTCAAGCATTGCAATATCGTTTGTGCTCACTTTTGTTAGTTGCTATCTTGCTATTTTTTATTGTTACTATTACAGAAGTCAATATCTATTATCGTTACTACACTTGTATTACCATCTCTTCACCGAACTAGTGCACCTATATAATTTGCTATTGTATTTGGTGTGTTGAGGACACAAGAGCCTTTTTGTTATTTGTTTGCAGGGTTGTTTGAGAGAGACCATCTTCATCCTACGTCTCCCACGGATTGATAAAACTTAAGTCATCCACTTGAGAAAAATTTGCTACTGTTCTAGAAAACTCTACGCTTGGAGGCCCAACACGAGTCTACAAGAACAAGTTGTGTAGTAGACATCAGGGATACATAATTTTTTATTTCATTAAAATCATCATATATGAACCATGTTTTGTTCTTATTTATCATTTTCTATGAATGATGAAATATGAATAACAGATTTCACATTTGCTCTCAATATTTTTATTATTGAGAACCTAATCGGCAAACCATTACAACCATTATTTAAAACATTATTGGACTTGAATCCATCAATACTAGTTTGGGACCAATTAAAACAAACTAGGTTTGGAAATTTGGGTTGCAAAACAAACATAGCGTAAGTAAATACTAGTTTACAGGAAACTTTCCTGATGGTACCATGTATCTTCCTATTTCACTAGTAGCCATATACTATTGGATTAGAATAAGGTGGCAACCATCAAAATATAGTGCATAGCATCATTATCGTTGGATATTCTTTACAAATATCTTATCTCTACATTTCCTTGCATTTGTCATCAAGGATATCAATATATTAATTCTAGAACAGTGTTTAGCCCGCGTGCATGAGTCCCATGCCATGGGAAGAATTCACAATGTTTTTTTTTTACATTTCAATATTGTTTCCGGCATCCAATGCCACTTGCGTAGTAGGATTTGGTTCATAGTTTGCACATCAAGGATGCCCACACCACTAATCTTTAGGGTTTTTTTTAAGAAAAGGAGGATTACCCCCGGCCTCTGCATCAGAGTGATGCATGCAGCCCCTCACTAGTCTTTAGGTAGACAAACTGTAGGCCCTAAATGGTATATCTTCCTATCTTTATTTTGTTGCCAAAGCGTCCTAGCTCTATGATGATCATATCTCTTTGTCACCCCTTTAGGCACCTCCGGGGAAGTAAACATAAAAAGAGAGATGGTACTCAGACATGCATTAATCAGAATTGCCTTATACTTGTGCGCTCCCTGCTGCACATATCCACGTTGGCGAGTGATCAACACGTATGCCGCGAACGGAGAACAAACTTAAAGCAAAATTGCAAGTAGCAAAGGAAGGAAAGATTCAAAGCCGACTTTTGCAGAGGACCAATTTTTACGTGTCGCGCCTACTTGCCACAGCATCTATCTTTCTGATGTAACCGGAACACCGCGTGTCTAAGGTATCTCCGTCTCTTTACTTCCTATATATGCTTGCCTGATCAGCGCCGGATTCACTCGAGCAAATGGAGCTGGAGTTATTTCAGAGCATATATTGCTATCCGTACCTAAAACGGAAGCATGGAAGAAAATTGTGTGTAAATTGCCCAGCGTTGTTCGGATGAAGCTGTTTCAGCAAGTTCCAAAGCCAAATAAGATCAATATGGAGGAAGAAAATGGGATAGTGCCACGCTGCCAGAGTGAGAGACGGACCAAAGCAGCTATAGGCTTCTGGAACTAGAGCTCGTAGATTTCCTGTCTAGTTTAGGGTGTGATGGGGTGGGTCGGCACTAACCAGGGTAGAGTGATTTTCAAGGATGCTTAATTAGAACTAGCTAGTGTTACTAACTCAGCTTGACAGGAAAGCCAACACGCTAAGTGTAAGATGATGTTTTACTATTTCATATATTTTTTGTAAAAAAGTAAGACTAGATGAGCTAAGCCAACTTGTGGTATTGAAACCACCATTGTGCACACTCTGCTTTTGGCAGCAAAAATCAAAGCAAAGTTTAAAGGTCGGATAACGCATCAAGACATGGATGTAAAGTGTGTCAGTCAGAGTTTGATCAAGTAGAATGTCTGTGAACACAAGAGGAGTGGGCTGGGCCACCCAACTGATACCATCAGGGGATCAAGTTAATAAAGTGTTGTTAAGCTAGTAAGATCTTCTCATGTCCCAGGATAATTTATTTACTTATGTTGCAAGTGTCAATGCATATCTTAACAACACTTTATCAAGAACCTTTCCGTTCATGACCAGAAAACATGATGAATGACTGATCCACCGAAATAGCACACAGTTTAATACCTTGATTTGTCCAGAAGATTAGACTAAAATCAGTTATTCTCAAGGCTGGGACATCATCTATCATTTGAGACAGGTCCTTTAATTTGTGCCGCTCCTTTTCTACTCTCGGTGTTTCGGTGCTCGATCCCGTTTTGTCACCGGATAGTAATTAAATTAATACTAGGCTCAAGAATACCTAGCCGCTGATGAGTGTTTCCATATATTCCCCTCTCGCCCGCTAGCCTATTTGGCACATGGGGCGGGAGGACCCACGGATCAATGTGACTATGTGAGAGTACTGGTTAACTTCCTATTATTTTAGACGTTCCATGACTTTGGTGATCGTGTTTCAATAGTGAAGGAGATGTCAGACTTAATGAAAATCTCACGACTATATTTCCATCATCTTGTGGTCATCATAGCCAAGGCGACTATTACCAGAAAACCCATGGTGTTTTACTCTTGCTTATTAACGACCACTAGGCCGGCGGATTGTCGTTTGACGCTCCGACCTTACTTGGTGGTGGTTGTGGCACGGTGATGTCAATTTTTATTTGGTATGTGATTTTACTGTGTCATTCATTTATGCTCCTAGTCTTCAGAGATATTGAAAATGTTAATATGCAATTCAGACAACAACTTCAAAATATGTAATTTTGGGTTTTATCGTAATGTTGTTCATGATTGTTTTGGTTTGTTCATTTGATACATATTTTATTTAGTTAATCAATTTATGCATTAAAATGATAAAAATGACAAACTAATCATAATTAAGTTGTAAATTGTACTCGCATAAACAAGACACAGTTTATTAGAATTATATGCATGGCTTAATGACGGACCACAAATAAATAGGGACATATGCAAGTTTATTCATTTAAAAGCTATAGGTGAAGCATTTGTTGTAGGTCTCACGTGTGTTATATACAACTAAAAGATTAAATACGTCTATTACAAACTTAAATTGTGATAAATCATATCTAATACTCACTTTTTTAGTGACTAAACATTTGGGATACATATTTTTTATCTCGTTCTGATCATTCGTATCGACAATCGTCATATATGATTCACATTTAGCTCTTACTCATTTTTTCTATGAAGGTTGAAATAATATGAATAATAGTTTCCGCGCTTGCTCGGAATATCTTCATAACTGAGGACCCTATCACAAAACTATTACAACCATTGTTTAATACATTCTTGGACTTGAATCCATCAATACAAATTTGGGATTAACCAAGAAAATATAGGGTAAGGAAATTGGGTTGCAAACCAAAAGTCGCATAAGTAATAGTTTACAGAAACTTTCCTGATGGTACCATGTATCCTCCTATTTCACTGGTAACCATCAAAATATATAGTACATAGCATCTTCATTATTGAATACTCTTTACAAATATGTTATCTCTACATTTCCTTAGCATTTGTCATCATGGATATCTATATATTAATTCCTGGACCTTCATGTAAAATATCTAGTACGAGTGGAGCTTCCTTTTTGTCCACAAAATATACCAAAAATTCAAGGTCTAAACAAATAGAATACCCCTTTTATACACAATGGAGCGGGTTGCAGGAATCGGACAGTGCTTCCCCTTGAATGGTTCTGAATCCTGCAATGGAGCTTTCTTTTCTTTTTTAATTATTCTATTCAGAATTCAGTTAACGATGAAGTTAAGCAAGACTAAAAAAATATTCGTTGGAATAGTGGGGGGGGGGGGGTCGAGCTTCAAGAAATTCTGAATGGTCTCTCCGTCTATAATTTGAACTGCAAAAACGTCTCACATTAGGTTACAAAGATAGTAATTCGTAAATGGACAACGCTTAGCCGTCATGGATGAGTCCCCTGCCATGGGAAGAATTCACAAGGTTATTTTTTGACACATTCCAGTATTGTTTCCAGCTCCCAAAGCCACTTGCATACTCGCTTCATCCAAATACACAGGGCCTAATGCGGTTTTCGAGGTGGCCTTTGACTATTGCTAAGATTAATAATATATGAGATGTATGATATAAATATTATATCCTTAGAAACTCATTTCACAAAAGAATTTGACGGTATGCTTCGTTTAACATGCATGTCATATATTATTTCTCAAACCCATGGTTAAAGGTAGTCTCGAAAAAAGACTCCATAGGAAAAATTCCTATGGGATTCAATCATATGAATCAAAGGACCAATATAGGAAAAAATTCTAAGGGTTTCAATGCTCCAGAAATTCTGTAAAATTCCTTTGAATCAAAGGAGCCCTTAGGTCAACATACTGTAGGACAGCTCACTAAATGGTATAACTTTCGATCCTTCTTTTCTTGCCAAAGCGTCCTGGCTCTATAATGATCCCATCTCTTTGTCACCCCTTTAGGCACCTGCTTCCCAAACATGCATTAATCAGGATTGCCCTATACTTGTGCGCTCTCGGCTACACACATCCACATTGGCGAGCGATCAACATGTGTGCCGCCTACCGAGAACAAAACTAAAGCGAAACTGCAAGTAGCAAAAGATTCAAAACTGACTTTTGCCGGACCATTTTTATGATGTGCGGCTGGTGCCTGCCATGGCATCTATCTTTCTGATGTAACCACTGCACCGCATGCCTAAGGTTTCACCGTCTCTTTAATTATTATATATACTTGTGTGATCAGCGTGGAATTCGCTCAAGCAAATGGACCTGAAGTTATTTCAGAGTATATATTGCTATCCATACCTAAAACGGAAGCATCGGAAGAAAGTTGCATGTAAATTGCCCAGCAGCGTTCAGAAGAAGCCACGCTGCCGGAGTGAGAGACAGACCAAAGCAGCCATAGGCTTCTGGAACTAGAGTTGATTGTTTCCTGTCTAGTTTAGGGTGTGATGGGTGGGTCAGCACTAACCGCAACCGGGATGAACTGCTTTTCCAAGATGCTTAATTAGCACTAGCTAGTGCTACTTACTCAACTTGAGAAGAAAGCTAACTCACTAGACGTAACATCATATTATGTTTTGGTACATGTTTTTTTTTTGTAAAAAGAAAGACTAGATGAGCTAAGCCAACTTGTAGTATTGTGCTCACCATTGTGGAGACTCTGCTTTTGGCAGCAGAAATCAAGGGGAAATTTAATGGTCGGATAACGCATCAAGACATGGATGTCAAGTGTCTCCATGGGAGTTTATCTTTTTTTCGAAACGGAGACATAAGATTTGCCTCATCTATTAATTAAGAAGAGAGTAGAGGTTGAGAGTTCTACAATAACCCCACGAACACGACATGGCAACTACTCACGCATAGTGATATTCCCTAGATGCTTAGCACCCGCCGTCACCCAAAGGTTTGCCTCGTCGCAAATTGCCCGCAGCAGAATTGATGGTGGAGCGCTCTTGTGCCGGAAAACGTGAGAATTTCTCTCGTTGACAAGTGGAGTGGGCTGGGCCCAAATGATACCATCAGGGGATCAAGCGAGAATCGCTCATGATCTCTTGTCAAGCTCCTCTCACGCTCACACATACGTACGTACGTACGTACTCGCACAGTTTAGTGATCATCTTATATTAGGTATAGATTTTTTTGAACGGTATATTAGGTATAGATCAAATCAACATGGGCAACTTTAGTCCGTCGACTGATCGATCGATGGTTTTATTTGCTAGAACTAGTTTTCTTTGTCCGGTGTGATTGCCCGTGTGATTTGCTGGAACTAGGTCCGACGTACGATCCTCGAAAAGGAACGGTCAATTTGTTACAACAATCCCACAAGGTTGAGAGACTAGATCAACTCAATTAGGTGTATGCTTTGGTTGGATCTAAAGGCGGAAAATTCGGTGGCTAATGAACCATGAGGCATTAGTACAGATATGTAAACTAATAAGATCTTTTCAGGTCCCAGGATAATTTATTTATTAACTTATGCTGCAAGTGTCGATGCATATCTTAACAACACTTTATCTACCGAAACAACACACAGTTTAATACTTGGATTTGTCTAGAGGATTAGATTAAAATTCAGTTATTATCTGAGACAGGACCCTTAATTTATGCCGCTCCTTTTCTACTCTGGGTGTTTCGGTGCTCGAACCCGTTTTGTCACTAGATAGATAGATACTTTCTCCAGGCCAGCACTTTTCTCCTCCTCATGTTCGGCTTATCTACAGACGCGCAAGCATATGGTTGGATGCCCTTTTTTGCTTTTGCTCGGATCAATTTAGATCAGTTCCGGTCCGAAAAATCCACCTGCTATCTATCTTTATCTCTCTTCCACAAGTGCCAACATTGTGCTTTCATTTGCATGATCAATCTAGAGCACTACTGCTAGCAAGCTGATAAAGCCAGAGCACGTCCACGTCATTGGCTCCAATTATTGGGGGGAGAAAAACGCAGCGGCACTGGAGTAGATGCCCGGACTTCATGTATCTAGCTTCACAAAAGCAAGAGAATAGTCAATTTCTAAGGCTAATTTGTATTGTCGATCGATCGTACCAAGGGAGGGAAAAGACAAATGTGGAATATTATGTCTAGGACTAGGAGATTTTGCAAGTAGTTGTCAATTCATCCCTCGATCAAATATGTCAACTTGCTTGCTGCATTCAATTGTGACCGCCCTAGACCTCATATCCACAACCAATAGGAGTACCTCTCTTTCAAGGTGGCGTTTGTTCTACGGATGATTAACAAGTTTGTAGAGGAGACGAAGCCGTCGGCGTGGAAGTTGCACTGTCAAGATGGAACAAAAGCTACTACAACTTGTTAAATTTCTTGTGTCAACTTCCTAACTTGATGGGTTACTTTGTGAAGGGTGGAGGTACGTACTGCTTGATGGCTGCTTAATTAGGCACACGAGGCCCATGGATACATGGACCGAGTAACACATGTTTAGCCATGTGTGACGTGCATGATCACGTCTACTCGGACTCAGAAGGAACATTGCTACTTCTATGCGCGAAAGAGATGGTTGCATGGCCAATTACTTTGAATTCTTATTTTCCAAGCTCTAGGTGTCACCTTGAACTGACCGTGATAAATAGAACTTTTGTACGTGTGTGTGTGGAGGCTTCGTTGATGGAGATGAGAAGTTTTGATTGAGCAACTCATTTGATTTGTTTATTTCATTGTTGTTGTTGGTTCAGACTCCAGAGTTTGTTGTGCGATGGGATCATCTTTCACACCCCTGATTTGGTCACAGGTGCATGTTGGCGGCTAAATAATGCATGCTTGATTTAGACAAACATGTTTTTCTGAAGGAAGCAGTCGGAGCAACGTTACTTTGAGGTTTGAACAAAAGACCGTAGTTAAAGCAACATGCGTTGCTTTTCATGTGGTTATTTGTTCTTTCTCCATCTTGTCCGTGAAAAATCATGAGACTTTGTAGTTGGTTTCTCTATCAAATTTCAAGTTAAAAGACGGTCTTTAGTAGTTGAGCAAATTAATGGTAGGATCAACAGTTTGAATAAGAAAGGCAAAGAAAAGCCTAGTCGCCGGTGAGTGTCTCCATTGGTCTCCCTCTCCTCCGGTGGTCTATTTGGGACTGGGCGGCAGGGAGAACCTCGACAAACCCACGAGTTCCCGTACCAGCACGTTGACGCCAAATGGAGCGAAAATGCTTGGGGAGAGAACATGTACCTTGGGCGGCTGCATCAATTGCACACTAGCTTCACAAATCGACATGCCGGCAAGCAATTTCACCAAAGAACATACCATTGGGAGCAGGGCGGAGAGAAGGAGGCAGGTGGGGGGGAGGGGGGGGGGGTGGCGAGATTGAAGAGAGATGTGGTTCACCAAATAACATAGTAAGACAACCGCCCACCCCATGTCGTGTCAGATCTTGCCCGTACATTTTGCAACGAACAGGTCCAATTCGGCCATGTGGATGCAAGTGAATGGTTGGCTGTGGACGTGACAAAAGTACCCAGCGTCAAGATCCATGCGGTTGCATCGGACGGATGATGTCGCCTTGTACGAAGATCTGAACAAACGTTAGCAACTTATGATTTTCCGTTTGGGTCTGTTTAGCAACTTATGTCACATCTAACCTGATGTCCATTATGTTTGTGGTCTATTTTTTTTATCTCAGTTTTTTCTTTTGTTCCTTGTTGTTGCATTATTTATGGGAGCTTAGATGTGACATTTTTAAAAAACATCTAGATATGAATTAGACAAACTGTTTCCGTTTGTGATCAATGCCAGCCGTGCCGTGGTGCTTTACACCTTACTAGAGCTCGAAAGAAGATGGGCACGGCATGACATCTGGCATGTCGATGACGCCAACACTGATGCTGTTGAGAACATGGCTCGCGCGCCGCGCCATCAGTTTCGAAGCAACAACGACATGAACCATAATCTTGTGATCACGCCTTGCAACTAATCAAACTGACATCGGGCGCGCACGCATGGAGGCCATGCATGACACGTCTAACTACGAAACGGCGTCGACGGATGAAGTCAGGCGTGGGCTCGACCAGAACAGCGGCTTATTTCAGATTCGACAGCGGCTTTAATGAAGATCCTGATCTGATTGTGTGTGCTATTTTCTTTTTGTTTGAGACCTTTGTCTGTTTCTTCTTAAAAATCTGGTCCCGTTTCTGAAATGCAGCCAATCATCTGACCGCTAGGTGGTGGATGCGACGGGAAGCTTCGGGCCTGGCCCCATCCTGTAAACAGAAAGCCAAAACAGGAGCAATCGAGCGAGCGTTTTTGTGTTTTTAACTTTGGAGCAGTAAGTAATTCCAGCTCGGGTGATTCTGCGTTAATACACACGCATACGAGCTGCGTGTCGCAGCTACGTCCGTCAGTTCGCGCGAGCGCACTGTCGGCCTGCGGCAACAAACGAGAGCCTGCGCGCGTGCGGGCAGGCATGATCTCGACACGGGTGTCCACTGGTGTCGCCGGCCCGCGGCGTCTCCAGAACAGTACGTGCCTGTAGTCTTTGTACAGTCTTGCTGCATGCACGTCCGGAAAATACAGTTGGAACCACCATCATGGTGCAGAGCCCAGCACGTACAGTTTCAAAAAGATCGGGGCTACCACGAGCCGGGTGTAGGACGTTCTCAGGCCAACTCCGTCGCGTGACCCCATCCTATCCGGCCCCGTCCGTTTGAGGTAAAACGGACAAACGAGACGTCCAGCGCGTGACGGACCGGTCTCATCTGATCCGTTTTGTGTCCGGGCCGACCCATTTCAAGCGCATCTTTGCATCGGATTTGGGTCGCCGCGGACACCAAACGGACGCGCCGCTCGTCCGCGTCTCGCCGCGTGACGGGGCGGCCACCTACCTCCCGCCCGCCAACATCAATGCGCACGGGTGGCTGACCCCACCTGTCATCGGCCCAGTGGAAGGTCGCCGTCCTTCTTAAATGGGGAATCAGTGGACCGATCGTCGTCCACACTGCCCACTCCATCCAGCGGCCTCCTCGAAACCCGACCGCGCTAAATCCTAGCCCTCCCTTGTCGAGCTCGCCGGCCGGCCACCCTCGACGCCATGGGCTTCTGGAACCGTAAGGGGAAGCACGATCGCGAGGCCGGCTCCTCGTCGGGGCACCGCGCCGGCTCCGTGAAGAAGGAGGCCGCATCACCACCACGCCGGGCCCCCGCGCCGACGGCTTTCTCCATCGCCCCCACGTCCACCGGCGAGCGCGATCGGCACTACGTCCGCGCATCGGTGTGCCGCCGTTATTGAGAGACGAGGACGCCGCTCCCCTGGAGCGACGCCCACCTCCCCAACGGATGGCACCTCAGCGCCGACTGTGTGTCGATCCCGCCGGTCCCGGCGACCGGCCGTGCACGCCGTCAAGAGATCGAGCGCCGCCGTCGCCTCCTCCCGACGACCTGTACTACGACGACAGGTACGCCCCGGACTCCTCCCTCTGGGATACCAGGCTCAGGGACGAGCACGGCGTGCGGCGTGCCTCTTTCTTCGCCGGCATGGCGTCTGGGCTGCGGCGGGCACGTCGGGAACGCGCAGCGCCTGCTCTCCAGGAGCGAGGGCGTAGGCTGGTGCGCGGCCTCACGCCCACGCCCTCGCCGTCGCCTTCTCCATCTCCGCTACCACCTCCTCGCATGATAGCGGAGGAGGAGGCCCGTCTCATGGCGCGTGTCATGGAGGACTCCATGTACACGCACGATGAGCGGCAATGGGAGGACCGGGGGGAGATGATGACCCGCTCCGCCGCCGGCAAGGTAGCCATCCCCGAGGAGAAGGCGATGGAGGAGGAGCCGGTGGCCGCGTTCGACCCGGATCTGCTGGGCCAGGGGTGGGGCTGGTCCTGCACTGCACCGAAGATGGCCGCCGCTGTGGGCGTGGACTGGTGCGCCACTCCGCCGCGGTCACCGGAGCGGGAGGCGTCGCCACGGGAGGAGGTCGTGCAGACACCTTGTAACGCCCTCGATGCGACTATATCTACCACGTGTCGTAGCACGACTTAGAGGCATAACCGCATTGAAAGCAATGTCGCAAGTGAGGTAATCTTCACAAACAACCCATGTAATATAATAAGGGAAAAAAGATACATAGTTGGCTTACAATCGCCACTTCACACAATTACATGAATAAAGTATTACAGCATCCAAATACAATCAGGGCCCGACTATGGACCCAAAAGCTACACAGATCCCCGATCGACCCCAACTCGGCTCCACTACTGATCAACTGGAAACGGAAACGACATACGAACACGATCTTCATCGAGCTCCTCCTAAGTTCAGTTGCGTCACCGGCACGGTATCATCGGCACCTGCAAGCTGGTTTTGGAAGTATCTGTGAGTCACGGGGACTCAGCAATCTCGCACCCTCGCGATCAAGACTATTTAAGCTTATGGGTAAGGTAAAGGTATGAGGTGGAGCTGCAGCAAGCGACTAGCATATATGGTGGCTAACATACGCAAAAGAGAGCGAGAAGAGAAGGCAAAGCACGGGCGATAAAAGTATGATCAAGAAGTGATCCTAAAACAACCTACGTCAAGCATAACTCCAACACCGTGTTCACTTTCCGGACTCCGCCGGAAAGAGACCATCACAGTTACACACGCGGTTGATGCATTTTAATTAAGGTCACCTTCAGGTTTTCTATAACCGGATGTTAACAAATTCCCATCTGCCCATAACCGCGGGCATGGCTTTCGAAAGTTCAAATCCCTGCAGGGGTGTCCCAACTTAGCCCATCACAAGTTCTCACGGTCAACGAAGGATATTCCTTCTAGCGGGAAGACCCGATCAGACTCGGAATCCTGATTACAAGACATTTCGACAAGGTAAAACTAAACCAGCAACACCGCCCAAATATGCCGACAAATCCCGATAAGAGCTGCACATATCTCTTTCTCAGGGCACACTCAGATTGTCCAAGGTACGGGTAGGCCAGCCCAGAGTTGCCCCTGGTGGCCACCGGCAGCTGACAAGTTGGACCAACACTCAGAGGAGCACTGGCCCGGGGGGTTAAAATAATGATGACCCTTGAGTCTGCAGAACCCAAGGGAAAGAAAAGGTTAGGTGGCGAATGGTAAAACCAATGTTGGGCATTGCTGGAAGAGTTTTATTCAAGGAGGGCTGTCAAGGGGTTCCCATTATTACCCAACCACGTAAGGAACGCAAAATCCAGGAACATAACACCGATATGATGGAAACTAGGGCGGCAAGAGTGGAACAAAACACCAGGCATAAGGCCGAGCCTTCCACCCTTTACCAAGTATATAGATGCATTAATTAAATAAGAGATATTGTGATATCCCAACAAGTAATCATGTCCCAACAAGGAACAACATCTCCATATTCCAACAAGGAACAAACTTCAATCTTCACCTGCAACTAACAACGCTATAAGAGGGGCTGAGCAAAGCGGTAACATAGCCAAACAACGGTTTGCTAGGACAAGGTGGGTTAGATGCTTGGTTCAACAATATGGGAGGCATGATAAGCAAGTGGTAGGTATTGCAGCATAGGCATAGCAAAAGAGCGAGAATCTAGCAAGCAAAGATAGAAGTGATTTCGAGGGTATGATCATCTTGCCTGAAATCCCGTAAGGAAGAAGAACGAGTCCATGAAGAAGACAAACGGACGTAGATGAACGGGTCCTCACAAACGCAACGTTACCGGAACCAACCTGAAGAAGCAAACACCGGAAAGAAGCACACAACATAGTAAACAAACCAACACATGAACAAGGTATGATATGCGGGATGCGGTATGTGATGCATATGCATGATTTGCAAAGGAATGATTAAACCTGGCCTCAACTTGGAAATCCAAGAGTGCCACTGGAAAGGTGAGGTGATTTCGGTTGAAATCGATATAAAGATCACCGGAATCGGATGCACGGTTTGGAAATGGCAAGCAAAACAAATATGGCATCGGTCTACGATAAACAACAAGTAGCCATCTAAATGCATCAAGTTAAACATGCTACAACACTCAAACATGGCAACAAAATACATGGCAGGGATCCACTCATGATGCTTAACAAAAGATGAACACTGAGCTACGGCTAATTCATCCATTAGCAGGTTCAAACAAACATGGGAAAAGAGCAAATGATAACAGGTTTCAGACTTAGTGAAATTAACTCAAGTCTGGAATTTCAGATCGGGTAGCACATTTTGAAGCATGAAAACTAGATGTTACAGGAACTTAACATGGCAAGACAAGGCATGGCATGAAGCTACTCAAAGAGCTTAAAAGTCCCTTAGTGACCTTGAGCCAAAAGGGATCAGAAAATACAATTGCATGCATGTGAACATGGCAAAAACATAATCAGATTACAGACTTAGAGAAAAACTGGAGCATGCAAATCAGATATTAAGTAGGCATGTTTATAAAAACAGATCAAGGACTTAGTGGAATTGCTAAGTCCCTGAAATCGGCATAACGAATGCACCACTTTGCAAGCTTGTGCTAGTCACCACACATATCACAAAAATACATGGATAGCACCTCTGGAAAGATGGAAAAGCATATAACAAAACACATGTAGAGCTCAGGGGCATATCATGCACACAGTAAACATGGCAAAAATGACAAATAGCTATTTGGTGCAGCAGATCTGACAATTAACTCAAATAGCTCTCTTCCAACAGCATTTCGGGCATCAAGATGAGCTCAAAGGAAAATGATGCAATGAAATAAAATGATGTGTTCTCTGAGATGAACATTTTGATATGCTACACGCATGAATCGGAGCTACGGATGCAAAGTTACGATGCAATGAACATGGGCATTTCAATCTGGAAATCTCGGGGACTTAGTGAAATTTGTACCTCCACGAAAAGTCAATGCGGGACGAAGAGAAGCGGGACGGAACGGATCGGGATGTGGGGGGCCGTTTGGTTGGACTCCCGATGGATCTCATCCAGGCGGGGTGGATCTGGCCGGGACGGGCTCCGGCGAGACGAGGCGATCGCCGGCGACGATGAAGCGGCGACGCGACGAGGAGGAGGCAGCGGGGAGGCGCGGCTCCTGCGGGGAGGTCCGGCCAGCGGCGGAGCTTGGCGAGGGAGCTCGGAGGCGGGGCGGCTGCGCGGAAGCCGAGGCCGGGCGGCGAAAGTCCGGCGGGGTTCTGGCGAGGTTGCGCCGGCGACGAGGCGGCGGAGTAAGGACGGTGGCCGGGGCGCGCGGCGGCCGGCGGCGAAGGTGCGCGGGCGCGGGCGGCGGCTCGGGCGACTAGGCGGCGGCGCGGTGCACCAGGCCGGGGGGGGCGGATCTGGGCCTCCCGGGCCCGCGCGGGAGAGGCGGCGGGGCAGGCCAGGTGGCAACGCGCGGTAGGCTGGCGGCGGCGGCGGGGTGACGTGGCGTCCGGCGATTGGCTGGAGCGACGTGTCCGGCGGGGCGGACATTGTCCGGCGCTGTGGGAGATTTGTCCGGACGCGAGGAAGACGAAGCTAGGGTTTGATATGCGTGAGAATTTCGAAGGGAGACACATATTTATAGGTAGAGGGAGCTAGGAGAGTCCAAATGAGGTGCGGTTTTCGGCCACGCGATCGTGATCGAACGACCGAGATGATGGAGGAGGTTTAGGTGGTTTTTGGGCCACTTTGGAAGGGTGTTGGGCTGCAACACACACGAGGCCTTTTTGGTCCCTCGGTTAACCGTTGGAGCATCAAACGAAGTCCAAATGGTACGAAACTTGAGAGGCGGTCTACCGGTAGTAAACCAAGGCTGCTTGGCAAGTCTCGGTCCAATCCGGAAATGTTTAACCCCCACACACAAAAGGAAGGTAGAAAGGACCACCGGAGGCGATAGGAGCGTCGAAATGCAAAACGGACAACAGGGAAAAAGCTCGAATGCATGAGACGAATATGTATGCAAATGAAATGCACATGATGACATGATATGCAATGCATGACATGCAAGTAATGACAAGGCAATAGCAGCGAATAACTGGAGGACACCTCGCACATCGGTCACCGGGCGTTACACACCTCCTGCCGTCCATTCCGCCCCCGTCTACCACGCACCGCCGGCCCATCTCTGGACGCCGCCGGCCTACGTGGACCTCGTCAGCGACGACGACGACGCCGGCGGGCACTGAAGACGGCGACGGCGACGGCATCGACGGGCACGGGCAGGAGCGCGCTGGCGGCGGCCGTTTTTTATTTTCATTTTTATGTTTTATTTTGTCAAGTTGGACGTGAAACTGGGCCGTTTTGTGGCCGTGGCGACCCTAACTAAGTTTTAGGTTTATTAAACTGCACTTATTTAATTTTTTTAGTCATTTTATTTACGTTTTCTATTTTTTTTAAATCATGTCCAACACGGACGTGATTTGGAGTGCGGCACACGCACGCCGCAATGAACAAGACTGGACACGGGCGAACAAATCGTCGTCCCAAAAGGACAAAATCCTACCAAACCGAACGTCCGTTTGGGGTCACGCAGTGGAGATGGCCTCAGTAGTTCTTTGCATGATGATGGAGGACGGAGCTCGGCTGGCTGCTCCAGACCTCCAGTGCTCCTTGTCATCGGTGCGGAGGCACGTGTGCGTGGGCACCGGTGGGCCGCGGCTCCACTTGCAGGCTGCATCGGATACCAAAGGGACGACAGCAGCCACAGCCAGCCAGTGCAGGCCAAAGAGTAAACAACTGTGTAGCGATAAATATGGATCATGGAACACGGTCCTCTAGGCTTGGGCGGGTAGGGGTACTGTGCCAGTTGATCTGAAAAAGGATGGCACTGTGGGTACTAGCTGGAGTTGTCAGGGAGAACGTGAGAAATGGCAAAAGCGAAAGCATGTGCAAAATTGGTCGAGACAATTTCTTCAAAGAATATAAGAAATGTTTTACCCCTTCGGTTCACTATACTCACAATCCAATCCGCTTCCCTGCCGCCGTGAACTGACAGATAACAACAGAATATAAGCTTTCTCAATTCTCGATGAATATCTGCTAGTGAAGAGGACAAAATCAGCAAAAACCCAGGGTCAAATCAAACAAAAGTACCCTTGGAAAACACTATGTGAAATAGAGTTCTCAGTGCCATAATAACTGGAGCCACTTTCCACAGTTGGATTTCCACGACACGAAATGTATCTAGGGACCTATTGCACATATCAGAGACTGAACCTAGTGGTCTTTTTCTCTTGGGTGAAATAATAGTTTTATGAAAAATCGCTCGTGGGTTTGAGATAGTTTACGATCAGTCTTCTTCTCTTTTCAGGTACAGGACATAAAAATGATGAAAAATAACGGCTGCATGATACAATTTATCGGCATGCCTAGTACCGCATTGTTAGCCAATTTTTGTTTAGAAAGTACTGCCATGTCTTCCAAACCGTAGAGTTAATTCAAAAGCCTAGATGTTATAACTAAACACGTACCAAGCTCTGGATTGATTCGCCTGGAAAAATGGAAGACAATGCGCATTATAGGGCAGCATTGGGACAAACATGGGGGAGCTGAAGGATGAGATGCCGAAGGTGATTCTGTAGCGGCTGAGGGACATGTCGACAACCCACTATAAGAAATATGTCAACTTGTGACCACCGCTATTGGTCACTAAATGGTCACAAATTTCCATTTGTGACCTTTTTGTGACCAAAAACATAAGGTCAAAAGCTGGCCGTCATAAACTGATATTAGCGACCTTTCTTCTGGAATGGTCGTAAACGTTTACGACCAAAATACGTCCACTGTGGCGTTTTGGTCACTAGCAACCTCTCCAGGCCACGTAGGCTTCCAGCGTGGCAATCTGATGTGGCACAAGATTCAGCCCGGTCCGATTAGGTGTTTTACATGGGCCGAGCCCAATAATTCAACCTATTTGTGTTTTTTCTATCAATTTTTGGTCAGATTCATGGGCCAAGCCCTACAATTCAGCCTTTTTATTTTCCGGGCTTAGGCCATTTTGCATTCCGTTTCATTCAGCCTTTTGTTTTTGTTTTTCATAAATGCACAATATTCCAGTCCACTATTGTTTGGGCCATAGCCTTTTTAGAGTCCAAATATTATTCGATCCAATAGACGAACATTCAGCCTTTTTCATTCACAGATTTCAATTTTACACATTTCAACAGCAAACAATCAATAATTCTCACAATTAAATGATCAAATCCAAAAATCACTCTATGAAACTCAGAACAGCACATCTGCATGATCCATCAAGTGTACATACAATCAGAAACAAATACAGAGGCACCAAAACTATTGTGCACATCTCCAGGCTTCTTCTGATCTTCGGTCACAGCAGCAGCCACCTCGGTCGCTTGCCTCGCGCTGGCAAAACTTGACATGAAAATATATTATGAACAGACCATTCAAGAAAATGACATTTATTTAGAATGATAACACAAATTGAGCTAGCTAGTACCATGCCGTTTGTTCTCCAACTAGTTAAAATGAGATACCCACTCATACAAGAAAACAGATACACAGTGCAAGAGATACCAAAACAGATACACAAGTTGAGATGTAGCAGGCAGATTCATCAAGTATATATCATCATGTGTATTCATCATATGGCTGTTGAGATCCACCAATGCTCAATGCCAAAAATGTAAGATAATGATTATGGAAAATAGTAAACTTGTAACCAGATTTAAAACAAACAGAACAGCAAGGTGATGCCATGACCAAATGCTAACCAGAATGCTTTTAATAAAATGGATTGCTTCTAGCTGTTGTAGTAACGACATGTAGGTTCCATCAGGCCATTATCAAGTACTCCAAACCATTGCATGCTTTGCAAAATAAAATACTAGATGAATGTCACTAACAGGAGCACTAGGTGATTAATGGAACAAGACATGGCAATGTATGTCTGAAGACAGGTGCTGCTTGCCGATGTTTTCGCATAACTATAGGCTGACCGAGTGACCGTCAAGTTAGCATTACACAAAGCGAAAAGGAAAGTGAAAAAGACATGGCAGCCTATAGCTATGCTGAGAACATAGACAAGCAGCACCTGTCTTCAGATATTGTTGCCTTGCAGCCACATGTATCCTTACTTCAAGTCAGGTCCAGGAACTCTTTGTGTGCACATCAAGGCAGAATAGCAGCCTCGGTCGTCCAGCCGCACTTCACTGCGGGAAAACAAACAAATGGCTGAAGCATCTTGGTAGAAACATGATAAAAAAACTGCTAAATGGACACTAGCAGCAAAATATATTAGAATGTTAAATTTAACATGCTAGAAAATTAAAGGAGGGTGCCCGACACACACAGTGTAAGTAAGACTAGCATATAGTAGTTTGTCTTCTACAAAATGCTTCTAATATAAGTAAGCATGAGAGTGTATGTGTTGGAGCTTCGTCATGCATGCAAATATTTTATGAGGAAAACTAGATACATGTATGTGATCATTAGAATGCATACGAGTGTAGTCATTCTTCCAAGCTAAGTAACGAGGCATGCAAATAGAGGTTATGGTGGCAGCTTTCTATTGGCTGGACTTCACTAGTCTACATGTTGGATTTATGAGTAGCTTGGTAGAAAAAGAAATGGAATGGTTGCCTCCCACATAAGCAGATAAGCAGCACCCACATTCTCTCTGATTATGCACCCTTCACTTCCCTCTCTCGAAATGCACTCTAACTCATACAGACACACACAACAATGCTAGTAGGTATAAATTACAGTTTACAAAACAAGGGGATATAATGGTTTCCCTTGCTCAGTTTCTTAAGCCTACATATAGCATTAGTTTTTGAAAGAACACATCACACATATTTCTAATCTGGACAAAACAATAGATATAAATCAAATTTTCTATGACACAACAGTAACATCTTTAAGTAAAGTAAATTCCATGGCATATAAACACATCAATTCATTCTGTTTGTGTGTCTTGTAGGTCTGAAACTACTCAACTACTGTACGTGCATAGTACTATGTCAGTAAGCAGCAGAGGAGATTTAAAAGGAAGGACCATGTGTGTGTGTGTGTAGAAAACACACACAAGAAACACTGAACATGATCTATTTAGTCTGACAGTTTCCATTACACAGAGGAGATTTGTGGTTGCGTGCATCATGTCATATACTTGCAATTTGTCATGCCGTTTTCAAGTTGCGAACACATAATACATTTGCCGGGGAAATAAAACTAATGCATGGGGTGTAAATGCATTTCAGCTGGGGAGAAGACGTTGAGAGTGCAATGGACTACACTCCTAGTAACCTGACAGAAAAATCTTGACAGGACACACTTAACCAAGAGCAGCCTGCTCTGAATCTGAAGGATACTAACTTAGATATGAAAATATCACAAAGCACAAAGCACCCTGGCTCTGAACTTACAACTGAAACAGTTACTTAGCAGCAGTAGTGAGCAGAGGAAGATGAGAGGGGGAGGGAGATGCTACCTGCCGTGGCGGGTTGTCCCTTGACGGCGGCGACCTTGACCTTGGTGGCTGGGTGCGCCCCTGCCGCTCCTTGAGCAGGACAAGGCCGGAGGCTTCAGCTTGAGGGGAAGGGCACTGAACGAGCACAGCAGCAGCAGGTATTGCGCCTCCACACATAGACACAGACACCCGGCGTCAACGAGGTAGGTAGGTATGCACACACATGAGGATGAACACGACGCATCAGTCGATCCATGGCGGAAGTGGTAGGTAGGTAGCACGCATGAGGAAGGAGTCAAGCTCCTCCTTGTCATGCGGGGAGAGGAAGGGGCGGTGGTGGGTGGCGTAGGAGTGGAGGAGGCCGCCGGACTGCGCGAGCTGCGCATCGATGAGCAGGAGGTGGTCGATTGGGGTGGCCACGCGCAAGCAGCCAACGTGCGCCGCCACCAGCTGCTCGCACAATGGGTGCACCGCCATCTTCCCCTTGAGCAGCTGCCGCTCCTCCGCCTCGGCCGCCGACGCGGCCGCGACCGCCACCGCCGCCACGGACGACGATGAGCACTCCCCTCCGCCTCCGCCCCCACCCCCGAAGCTCATCTCCGTGCCTCCTCCCTGGTCACCGACGCCTTGCATGGGCTGATCTATTGATCTCCTGCCCGCCGGAGATGGCTGCCGGCCTAGATGGCAGTGACGGAGAGGGAGTTGGGTGAGTGGGTGGGGCGGATCTGGCCTCCGGTTGAGGGGAGAGGAGGGGATGAGATGGAGGCCTGGATCGAGACGGAGGCCTGGATCGGCTAGGGATCTGAATCCCGCCGGGGGAGGGGATGGATCAGGATGGGTGGGAGAGAGAGGCGACGGCGGGATGGGGAAGGAGGGGGCGGCGACGGGGGGCCGTCGTCGTCGATCTGGATTGGGGAGAGGGATTGGGGTGGGTGGCGGATCTGGAGGGAAAGAATGGAGGCGGGGGAGGGAGGAATGAGAGAAAGAATGGAGGCGGGGTGGTGGGTGGAAAATATCCATGAGGACAAACCTAGGGTTTCGGCTCGGGTGGGTTTGGGCCGTTGGATCCAGAAGCATCCGACGGTGGTTGATGCGTGATCCGCGTGATATGCCCATGGTCCAATCAGAACGCAGCAAACCATTTGATGACCTTATGACCATATAAATTGGTCATGATCGATTCAAGATATAAATTTTCATTCCATTATTCAGTGCTCAAAATGAGTTTTTTTTAAAGTCCTATCAAATATTTGTTCAAATGATTTCATATTGTGCACAATGGTGCATCTTGGAATTTCAAACAATGTTGCCTAAGGGAGTTTTCATTTTCTTTGCACGGAAAATTCATTTTCCATTTTTCGAGTGCTCGAAAAGAGGTTTTTTTGTGAAGGACCTACCATATATTTGTTGCAAAATTGTACCAAATCAATTTTCTAAAATACTAGGACATATTTAATGCACAATTGACAAAATGGTTGGGTGTAAAAAGTTTTGATCCACCTCTCGTTAAAAAGACAAATTTCCGCCGATTTAGTTGGAAGCGGGTCAAATTTGAACTGTAGCTGCCTTGAGGTTTGCTCTTTATTTTTTCCAACAATCATTTCTAGGTACATAAGTATCTATTTAATCAGAGAAACACCAAAAAAAATTCAAGATTCAACCACTAGCTAGGAACGGTCATTCCCGCCGTTTTCACCGCATTTCGAAACGGGCATAAAAAATCCAAAAAAAATCAAAAAATGGGAAACCTTCGCATTGTGTCATTATATATGGCCAAGTTCCCAGGAAAAATAACAAACTTGTAATACAACAATTATTTTTAAAAAGTGTTCTCAGAAACGAGCTATCACGTGTGGAGATCAATGGCTTTCAAGCCAAATGATCAATCTTATGGCCACATCCATGGCATAGTTTGTTCAAATGATCTCATATTGTGCACAAGGGTGCATATTGGAATGGCAAACAATATTGCCTAAGGAAGTTTTCATTTTCTTTGGACAAAAAAACCATTTTCCATTTTTCGAGTGCCCAAAAGGAGGTTTTTTGTGAAGGACCACCCAAATAATTGTTGCAAAATTGGACCAAAACATTTTTATAAAATACTAGGCCATATTTAATGCACAATTGACCAAATGGTTGGGTGTAAAAAGTTTTGATCCACCTCTCGTGAAAAAGACAAATTCCCGCCGATTCAGCTGGAAGCGGGTCAAATTTGAACTGCAGCTGCCTCATAGTTTGCTTTTTATTTTTTCCAAAAATCATTTCAAGGTACATAAGTATCTATTTAATCAGAGAAACACCAAAAAAATTCCAATATTCAACAACTAGCTAGGAACGGTCATTCCCGCCGTTTTGACCGCATTTTGGAACGGGCATAAAAAATTCAAAAAAATCAAAAAATTGGGAAACCTTCGCATTGTGTCATTATATGTGTCCAAGTTCTTAGGAAAAATAATAAACTTGTAATACGGCAATTTTTTTAAAAAAGTGTTCTCAAAAACGAGCTATCATGTGTGGAGATCGATGGCTTTCAAGCCAAATGATCGATCTTATGGCCACATCCATGGCATAGTTTGTTCAAATGATCTCATATTGTGCACAAGGGTGCATATTGGAATGACAAACAATGTTTCCCAAGGAAGTTTTCATTTTCTTTGGACAAAAGCACCATTTTCCATTTTTCAAGTGCCCAAAAGGAGGTTTTTTTGTGAAGGACCTCCCAAATAATTGTTGCAAAATTGGACCAAATCATTTTTATAAAATACTAGGACATATTTAATGAACAATTGACCAAATGGTTGGGTGTAAAAAGTTTTGATCCACCTCTCATGAAGAAGACAAATTTCCGCCTATTAAGTTGGAAGCGGGTCAAATTTGAACTGTAGCTGTCTTTTAGTTTGCTCTTTATTTTTTTAAAAAATCATTTCTAGGTACATAAGTATCTATTTAATCAGAGAAACACCAAAAAAATCCAAGATTCAACCACTAGCTTGGAACGGTCATTCCCGCCATTTTGACCGCATTTTGGAACGGGCATAAAAAATTCAAAAAAAATCAAAAAATTGGGAAACCTTCGCATTGTGTCATTATATGTGGCCAAGTTCCTAGGAAAAATAACAAACTTGTAATAAGACAATTTTTTTAAAAAAGTGTTCTCAAAAACAAGCTATCACGTCTGGAGATCGATGGCTCTCAAGCCAAATGATCAATCTTATGGCCACATCCATGGCATAGTTTGTTCAAATGATCTCATATTGTGCACAAGGGTGCATATTGGAATGCCAAAAAATATTGCCTAAGGAATTTTTCATTTTCTTCGGACGAAAAATTCATTTTCCATTTTTCGAGTGCCCAAAAGGAGGTTTTTTGTGAAGGACCTCCCAAATAATTGTTGCAAAATTGTACCAAATAATTTTTATAAAATACTAGGACATATTTAATGCACAATTAACCAAATGGTTGGGCGTAAAAAGTTTTGATCCACCTGTCGTGAAAAAGACAAATTTCCGCCGATTCAGTTGGAAGTGGGTCAAATTGGAACTGTGGCTGCCTTGTAGTTTGCTCTTTATTTTTTACAAAAATCATTTCTAGGTACATAAGTATCTATTTAATCATAAATACATGGTTTGGTGGCGACACGTCGAGGTTTGGACGGTGGCCGAGGGCTCCAACTCTAGAGCGCGTAAACTAGCATGCCCGTCGCGTGGTCACCGCGTGACCGTGCCGTTGCCATGTGTTCTGGGCGGCCTAGGCATGTCTAGTGGGTCGGGCACTCCCCAGGTAGATGCTAGGAAGAAAACCAGAACATAAGATTCTCACGAGGAGACCGATCGATGCTCAAACATGAATAAGCAGCCAAGTGTTTGATTAGCGGTACGAGAAATGCACATGGCCAATGGGCATGAGTTTTGGCTAAGGATGATCATCTACTAAGGAGAATGCCTTCACAAATTTTTAGCTCAAAAGGAGGATCCTATGTTGTACTTGCTTTGCAAAGTACCACGCTAGACAAAAATATGAATGTTGAAGCTGGGCTCAAACTAATGAATGGATTGAGCTGAAATTTGGTGGAGGATGGTTATTTGGGCATAGGAAAGCATTGCGGAAAATTGATACCATTTGGACATGCCAAAGTAGTACTTCCTTCACAATGCTCTTCTATGGATAGAAACTTGGGAAAACTAGTGAGAGAGATTGGATGAATGAAATAACCTAAAAATTGGTGTAGGTAAGTTACATAGGTATGGTCATGCGCTGGTAAATTTTTAGATCATTTTGGTAAGCCTAGCTAGTACTTACTTCACAAAGCTTCTCTCAAGGTAGAAACTTTGAAAATTTCCTGAGGAAGATTTACTAGGAAAATTGAGCTAAATATTATCATGTGGCAATGATTTGGGTATGGAAGAGTGCCCGAAAAGTTTTAGGGTAATAGGAGGGGTCTATATAACACTTGCTTTGCAACGTGCCAATTTGGCTATAAAATATAAATTGAACCTATGCTCACATAGATGATTTGACTGAGCTGCGATTTGGAGGAGAGTGATAATTTGGGCATATGAAGGAACTGTATAAATTTCATGTCATTTAGATATATAAAAAAGGTACTTCCTTCACAATGCTTCTAGGTGGAAAAAAACTTTGGAAATTTGCCGAGGAAGATTTGCTAGGAAAATGGAGCTGAATTTTGTCATGCAGTAATGATTTGGATAGGAAAGAGTGCCAAAAAATTCCAAGGGCAATCAAGAATATATAAATAGCACTTCCTTCATAAAGTGTTGTTGTGAACAGAATAGGAAAATGAATATTGTTGAATTAGTTTTGAACTAGGCAAGGAAGGATTTTTACATATTTGATGAAGATATTACCCAAAGAATTTATGAGATTTTTTTGGGAATTTTGGGAATTATAGAAATATAGGTTGCTTCACAACCTAGGGCAAAAACTGCCACATGGACATGACACATAGGCAAAACTGATGAGGTGGCGCCTAGTCATAGCAACCCACCACAATTTACAAGGCTATGACCATCTATATTGGTCGTTAACAACTAGAAATAAGGCAGCGGACTAGCGCTGTTTGCTTTATGACCATTTCCTCTAATGAAATTATGACCTTTCTCACCCAAATGGTCGTTATGGTTTAGGGTTTAGAGCCCCCCAGACAGCTTTTGACCAATTGGTCTAAAATGGTCATAAATTTATGACCAATTCTTCGAGGGTCACTGACAGAAGGTCATAAGTTGACATATTTATTGTAGTGACCCAAAAACCTTAGTCTACGGGTCCACCATGGAAATAATCTTAAAAACTGGGTTTGGGCTTTTCGTAAAAAATGGTTGTACATGTTTACAGTTTGGGTGAAAAATTAAAACAAGTTCTACATAATTACACCAACAATCATGTTTTAGGAGATCCGATTCTCTACCATCTCTGTATACAAACAACTCCTCAGTTTTCCTACAAATACATTGATGGGCCTTTATCATAGCTGCCCGGCAGTATCTTCTGTTACCACATGATCGCTAGAGGCATTCGCAAAGCATTTTTCATATCATTTTGGCGAAACATCTCGTACATAATATCATGGGCGTCATTTTTCACAAAGAAATGACACATGTGATATCATTCTAGGTAAAAAAATTGAAGCTACATTAAAATAACTGTTTGGAGCAATAGTAATACCTGATTTTGTTCTCTTTGCGAAGAATATCGTGGGTGTCATTTCTTTCTGAAAATACACATGTTATTAGATCAGCCGACCAAATTTGACACAGCAAAAGTTATTTACTTTCTTTTGAATTTTTTTCTAGTACTCTCTTCGTTCGGAAATACTTGTCGGAGGAATGGATGTATCTAGTCGTATTTTAGTTTTAAATGCATCCATTTTTATCTAATTATACGACAAGTATTTCCAGACGGAGGGAGTAGAACATAATTTTTCTTTTGATTCTATACCATTCCACCTTTTTTCCAACCGGGCTCTCAACCCCTTTCCATTAATTTCGCAATCAATGGAAATACATCAGTCTGTATCCAAGTTCTCAGAGCCAAACCACTACATCTACCAGCATGAAAGGTAAAGTTTTTGAACACTAAAGAGACTGAAAAGGGGGGAGCGAGTTGGTGCATCATCAGGAAACCCACCGCAAGATGATCCTGGAACGGACCATCCGCCATGGGGGGAAAACCTAATGACACTCACAAGCCACAACCCAATGAAAACAAAAGTCCCAGGATGAGACACTCTGGTAAACTTCTGCGACTAAACGAACCACTACCAGGAGACATAAATCCAGCGGGCATCAAACCCCAGTGGGAAACGGCAAGCAAAAGGACCGAGCGCTGAACACATCTAACCAATCTGGATCCCCTCTCTGTCTCCCAAAAGGGGCCTGCCTCGAGGAAGAGATCTGTCCGCCAGCGCAGCAGCCGCGTGAGCCAACCTCTTCACTCCAGCCTGGAGCTTCATCTTTTCTTCTTCCTTTAGCAAACCTTCCCAATACAACATAAACGAGCAGGCAGTGCAAACTGAAGGAAATATGCCCTAGAGGCAATAATAAAGTTATTATTTATTTCCTTATATCATGATAAATGTTTGTTATTCATGCTAGAATTGTATTAACCGGAAACGTAATACATGTGTGAATACATAGACAAACAGAGTGTCACTAGTATGCCTCTACTTGACTAGCTCGTTAATCAAAGATGGTTATGTTTCCTAACCATGGACAAAGAGTTGTTATTTGATTAACGGGATCACATCATTAGGTGAGTGATCTGATTGACATGACCCATTCCATTTGCTTAGCACCCGATCGTTTAATATGTTGCTATTGCTTTCTTCATGACTTATACATGTTCCTATGACTATGAGATTATGCAACTCCCGTTTGCCGGAGGAACACTTTGTGTGCTACCAAACGTCACGACATAACTGAGTGATTATAAAGGTGCTCTACAGGTGTCTCCAAAGGTACATGTTGGGTTGGCGTATTTCGAGATTAGGATTTGTCACTCCGATTGTCGGAGAGGTATCTCTGGGCCCTCTCGGTAATGCACATCACATAAGCCTTGCAAGCATTACAACTAATGAGTTAGTTGTGAGATGATGTATTACGGAACGAGTAAAGAGACTTGCCGGTAACAAGATTGAACTAGGTATTGAGATACCAATGATCGAATCTCGGGCAAGGAACATACCGATGACAAAGGGAACAACGTATGTTGTTATGCGGTCTGACTGATAAAAGATCTTCGTAGAATATGTAGGAGCCAATATGCGCATCCAGGTTCCGCTATTGGTTATTGACCGGAGACGTGTCTCGGTCATGTCTACATTGTTCTCGAACCCGTAGGGTCCGCGCGCTTAAGGTTTCGATGACAGTTATATTATGAGTTTATGCATTTTGATGTACCGAAGTTTGTTCAGAGTCCCGGATGTGATCACGGACATGACGAGGAGTCTCGAAATGGTCGAGACATAAAGATTGATATATTGGAAGCCTATATTTGGATATCGTAAGTGTTCCGGGTGAAATCGGGATTTTACCGAAGTACCGGGAGGTTACCGGAACCCCCCGGGAGGTATATGGGCCTTAGTGGGCTTTAGTGGAAGAGAGGAGAGGTGGCCAGGGCTGGGCCGCGCGCCCCTCCCCCCTAGTCCGAATAGGACAAGGAGAGGGGTCCGGCACCCCCCCCCCTTCCTTCTCTCTCTCCTCTTTGCCCCTCCCGAATCCTATTCCAACTAGGAAAGGGGAGGAATCCTACTCCCGGAGGGAGTAGGACTCCTCCTGGCGCGCCCTCTCCTGGCCGGCCGCACCCCCCCTTTGATCCTTTATATACGGGGGCAGGGGGCACCCCTAGAAACACAAGTTGATCCAGGTGATCATATTCTTAGCCGTGTGCGGTGCCCCCTTCCACTATAGACCTCGATAATATTGTAGCGGTGCTTAGACGAAGCCCTGCGACGGTAGTACATCAAGATCGTCACCACGCCATCGTGCTGACGGAACTCTTCCCCGACACTTTGCTGGATCGGAGTCCGGGGATCGTCATTGAGCTGAACGTGTGCTAGAACTCGGAGGTGCCGTAGTTTCGGTGCTTGATCGGTCGGGCCGTGAAGACGTACGACTACATCAACCGCGTTGTGCTAACGCTTCCGCTGTCGGTCTACAAGGGTACGTAGATCACACTCTCCCCTCTCGTTGCTATGCATCACCATGATCTTGCGTGTGCGTAGGAAATCTTTTGAAATTACTACGTTCCCCAACAAAAACAGCCTCCAAAGGGGAACGAACAATATGATTATCAAATGTAACTTTATTGCGGAGGATCCAAACCCCCCAGCATATTGCAGCAATAATCATCATGTAGAAATGTTTCCCTCCCGGAAAAAACTTATACAGCCAAGCGAAGCTTTGCCAAAGAGAACGAGGACAACAGGATGCCCCAGCCATCATGCCCAACACTCCCCATACCGAACGAGCAAGCGAGCAGGTAAAGAGTAAATGATTTGTTGTTTCAATGTCAGCACAGAAGGAGCACGTGGGATTTCCAGGCCAGTTCCTAATGTGCATGTTATCACGAGTAAGAACTGCATTTTGAAACAGCTGCCAAAGGAAGATTTTAATTTTCAATGGGATAGGTGTTCTCCACACCATCTTATAGTTAGGACCTGATAAATTCCTTTCCAACCATTCATATAAGGATTTAGTAGTAAATTTCCCTTTACTACCAAAGGCCCATAGAATCTTATCCGGGGAATCATTCAACGACAGTTTTTTAGCTTCCGTAACCATCCAAGCCCACTGCTCGCCGAACCCCCCAATCAGTCTACGTCTGAAGCCAGGTTCATAATTGTTTGCCGCCCAGGATGCAACAGTGCAATCTTGTTCCTGACATATAGTAAATAGATCAGGAAAGCGGTCTTTCAACGCAATATTTTCAACCCAAGGGTCATACCAGACCCTAGCAAGGTTTCCACTTTCAATCTTAATTTTTCTCCTCGCCATATATGAATCCTTGACCTTCATAATCGCTTTCCAGCAGGGGGAGTCCGAAAAGTGGCTCTGAATGTTAGCCACTGTTTTGTTCCTGAAGTATCTAGCTCTTACTATACGCTGCCATAGCCCATCAGTCGTTCACCACTTAACGAGCATGGCAATATTTTGTTTATGAAGATCTTTAATCCCTAGCCCCCCAATTTTTTTCGATCGACAAATCCTCGTCCACTTAATCATATGGTACCCCGTTTCTTTTTTTTCTCCTCCAAAAGAAACGTCTGCGATGTTTATCCAACTTCTCAATAAAAGTTTTATTGAAGAGGAACATTGACATAAGGAAAGAGGGAATTCCATCCAAACTGGACACTAACAAAGTCAGTCTGGCTCCAGAAGATGCCGCATAAGCTACCCAGGCATCAAGCTTTTTGATCATTTTACCGTCAAGGAAATCTAGATCCGCGTTCTTGAGGGCAGAATAAGTAACAGGTACTCCCAGATATTTCATAGGAAGTACTCCCACTTGACAACCAAACATGTCGGCATAAACCAAATCAGTATCAGTACCCCCCCCCCCCGATACTAAATATCTCACTCTTCTCGAAATTGATCTTAAGCCCAGACATAAGCTCGAAGAGATAAAGCAAGAGTTTGATGTTTACAGCTTTGTCAACATCATGTTCAAAACAAAGCACCATGTCATCCGCGTATTGCAGGATACCAACGCCGTTCTCAATAAGATCATCATCTAACCCTTTAATGAGCCCATTTTTTGAGCTGTGAGTACCATTTTGGTCAGGCAATCAGCCGCAATATTAAACAAGAAAGGGGAGTGAGGATCCCCCTGCCTCACCCCCTTAGCACTTTTAATGTATGGTCCCACCTCATCATTGATCTTGACACTAACCGTGCCATTTTTTAGGATTTGAGAGACCCATCCGCACCACTTAGAGCTAAACCCACGCTTCCTATGACAATCAAGCAAAAAGTCCCAATTGACTTTGTCATATGCTTTCTCGAAATCAAGTTTAATAACCACTCCCACTTGCTTTTTGAAGTGGGTATAATGCAGAACCTCATGTAGTGATAGGATTCCATCTAGTATGTGTCTCCCCTTAATGAAGGCATTCTGTTGAATACTAAACAGCTTATGAGCATATTTGCTAGCTCTAATATCCATGGCTTTGGTGAGAAGTTTGTATGGGCAACGTAACAGACAAATGGGCCTATACTGCTGGATTCTGTTAGCATCAGTCGACTTAGGCAACAAAGTTATGATGCCATAGTTAAGTCGTTGCACATCTAACTTGCCTTCATGAAACCACTCAAACAGGCAAAGGAGATCACGAGCTACTACCTCCCAGCAGTGTTGATAAAATTCAACAGGAATATCGTCTGGACCAGGAGCACGATTAGTTTTCATGTCAAATAAAGCTTTTTTGATTTCTTCCAAAGAAAAAGGTCGAGTCAAGTCCTCATTATCATCAGGAGTAATCGTCTCTTCCTGAGACCTCAAATTCGCATCTATCTGACAAATATTGCCAGGAGCTGGTCCAAACAAGGCTTTATAGTACTCAGTAGCATGGGCAAGTAGGTTTTTAGTACCTTCTATAATAGTGGACCCACACTCCAGGGAGATCATGGAGTTTTTCCTACGACGGCCATTAGCTACTTTATGAAAAAATTCAGTGTTATTGTCTCCTTTCAAAAGCCACCTCTCATTAGAAAATTGATGCCAGTGGAGTTCTTCTTCAACATACATCTTATTAAGCTCTACTAGAATTTCCAACTTCCTATTATATGCTTCCCCGCATAAACCATGAGCCTCCTTCAGTTTTTCAAGCTCCTGTAGTTCGAGCTTGATGATTTTTTTTCTGATCTTATTATGACCAAACAAATTGGACCCCCATCCTTTTAAAAAGTTCTTGATTCTCTTAAGCTTAATATTCAAGGAATCAATGGGATTTAAAGTGTATACTGGCCTAGACCAAATATCAGCAACCAGAGGAAGGAAGTCTGGATTACTGAGCCAAGCATTATCAAACTTAAAACACCTGTTGCCTGGTGTTCTAGAGGAAGCACTCCCACCATCCACCAACAAAGGATTGTGATCTGATATATCCTTGACCAGTTTATGAACAGAGGTGAGAGGGTATAAATCATCCCAATCAGGAGACATAAGAACTCTATCTAGTTTTTTCAAAGTCGGGTTTTCTTGTTTATTTGTCGGGGGTTTGGTGCGACATATGCCAACGGATGGCTTATCATGGTGGGGGCGAGTAGAACGTCGCCGGTGCCTGGAAACGGGATGAGGCGAAGACATGCACGCCGGCGAATCTTACCCAGCTTCAGGGCTCTCCGGGGAGATAACACCCCTACTTCTGCTCTGCGGGGTCTCCGCATGATCACTATGGCCAAGTGTTTACAAGGTCGCTCCTTGAGCTGACCGGGTGGTAGGAGAGGGCAAGGCCAGCTTTCTCCTTCTATCTGGTGTGGTTTAGAACTACCGGGATCCAACCCTTTGCATGGGTGCCCTGGGGGGTTTATATAGGCCTACCCCCCAGGGGTACAATGGTAATTCGACTGGGCGCGGGCCCAGCCGTCAGTGCCTCCGACCTCCGACTTCACCGCCGACTGCTGGGGCCCGCCAACTGGTGGGTCCCGCCGACTGGTCTGGTACGGAGCCGACAGGCCGCGTTCGCCATGGGCGGGTCTTGCCGGCTGCTGATTACTGTAGCCGTGCTCCTGATGACGCAAGCTTGGTCATGGGGTCGTGGCAACAGCCCTGCCGCCTGGCGGGCGATCATTGTGGCCACTCCCCATGTCTTCTTGATTAATGGCGCGTGGGCCCCGGGGGAGGGCTTGGCCGACTCCCGACGGGTCCGACTGGCGGTTCTCCCGCCGACTCCCGAGGTCTCGCTGACTGGTGGGCCCCGCTGCCTCCAGGCCGTACAGACAAGCCGTCATGGGTGCAGGACCCGGTACAGTGGTGATGATGTCAGGGCCGGCCGGGCAACAGTGTCACGCCGCAGGGAGATCTTCCCAAGTACGGCGTGTTGTAGCCATGCCTGCCCTTGGTAAGGGGCGGGGAGTGGGCTTCATTGTAGCCACGCCCCTGCCCCGTCCCCTTCGATGAGGTCACGGTTTGTTGGAGTCGCCGGCTGACTCCCCAAAGCCGGCTTCTCTGGAAGTCGCCCCTGGGACTCGGTCGTGAGCGGGCAGTCGGCCGCCTTGCCGTAGACTCCCCAGGAGGCGGCTCCTCGCCCTGTGGTCTTGAGGGGCGCAACCTGCCCCGATGTCTTGAAAGGTTATGGGGCACGGGTTGGCCTACCCGTGGCCCATTACTCCGACAGTAGTCCCCGAAGCTGGTGAGGCACCGCGGACGATCGGCCGAGAAGCCTCAACAGTTTCTCTTTCCGGGTTCTCAACACATGGTCTTGATTGACTTCTGCCAGGCTGACTAGAAGGAGTCGGACTCGCCCAACTCGGACTCACTCAATTCTGACTTTCTCAGTTGTTCGAACGTCGCGGCGGGATTTCAAGTGGCGTGCTAGCTAAGCTTCCAGGCCGCCGCCCGTTTTTGGCCTGTTGCGCGAGGGCACATGGCCAGGCCGTCCTGCCAGCCCACTCGTGTGACGAGACGGGCCCGTAGGCGGGGCCCGCCACTACTGCGCCTCGGCGCCCGAGCGGATCCGCTGCGGCCCCGGTGGACGGTTGGGATTCCCGTGAAGTTACTGCGCGCAGTAACTTTACGTGGATCGTGGGGGTCGTGGGGTTGCGGGCGCAGTAAATCCCCACGTCCGCCCCCTCGGCTTCGCAGCCCACGGGGCTATAAGTAGGGGGAGAGGGGGGCACACGCGCCCCTCCTTCCCACTACCCCTTGCTTTCTTCCTCCTCGCAGCTCCTCGCTCTCCTGCTTCCTCTCCTCTTCTTCGCTCCGCCGCACGCCCAGGCTCCGGCGAACGCTGCGGTGACAGCTTCGCGATGAGTTCTTCCTCCGCTGCCGCACCTCCCCCAGTGCGCTCCGGCACCTGGGACGGCTCCGAAGTCCACGAAGACCATATCGAGTTCCTCCGCCCCACAGGAGGGCGAGCGGGTCATCTTCCGCTCGCACTGCCTGCGCGGGCTGGGGCTGCCGGCGAGCAGCTTTTTCGGTCGTTCATGGAGTTCTACGGCCTCTAGCCGCACCACCTCACCCCCGACACAGTAGTGCTACTGTCCGCCTTCGTGGCTCTGTGCGAAGGCTTCCTCGGAGTCCTCCCCACCCTCAAGCTCTGGGGGGAGTTCTTCTTCTCCAAGCTCGGCACCCAGGCCGCGGGCGTGCCGGCTCAGTGCGGCGCCTTCATCGCCGTGCGAAGGACAGGAGCCGACAACCACTTCCCCTCCATCTCGCTGTTGAAGTCGGTGAAGATGTGGCAGAGGTCCTACTTCTACATCAGGAACGTCGCCACGAGGGGCGACTGGGTCAATCTGCCGGCTTTCGAAGCCGGCCCGCCGGCTGGCAGACTGCCCAACTGGTCGTACCGGGCCAGGTCGTTGATGCCTGCGGGAGCCGGCGCCATCACGCGACTCCAAGTGCTGACACAGTCGGAGGGTCTGACTGGTCCGGACCTGCTGGCCATCTTCGTCTCGCGCCGAGTTCTCCCGCTCCAAGGCCGCCCTCACCTGATATGCCAGATGAGCGGGGGCCGCGACCCGAGTCGGATGTGCACCAAGGACATGCCTCACGAAGAGGTGGCCCTTATGGTGAACTACCTCTCGGACAGCAGGCTCCCGGAGGACTGGCGATTCGGCAAGGAGCCATACTCCCACGCCAACCCCCCGCCCGTGGTGAGTCGCCTTTCTTTTCTTTCTTTGGATTGTCTTCTTCTTGCCGAGTTTTGTTCTGATCAGTCGGCTTTGGTTAGAATCCCCTTCTTCACCCACCAGCCGGCACCTCGGGGCCGGCCCTGAGTTCATCGCCGACCGGGCGGAGAGCGACGTCGAAGACCCCGATCTGGGGGCGGCGGCTCTGGAAGACGACACCGAGGGTGGAGGAGGGACGACAGGCAACTTCAGGCCCTCGGCTACCTTCGCCGACTGGCCTGAAGACGACACCGAGGGAGGAGTCGCCCCTCGCCATCGGCCAGGAGCCAGCCAGCCGGGCACGGGCTCTTCTGCCGCGTCGGGCGCTCCAGGCGGCGGGAAGAAGCGCCGGGCTGTGCCGACTTTGTTCGGCAGCCGGCCGAAGAAGCCCAAGGGCTCGGCTGTGGCGACTCAGCGGGACGAGGCAGCCGCGAAGGCCATCCGCTTCCGTAAGGAAGTGAAGAAGCCGCTGTTGGTCTCTGCGTAAGTATTCTGTCTTCAAAGTTTATTCTTTCTCCGTGTTTTGTCTGAGTCTCTGCTCGCCCCTCTTTCTTTAGGGGTCCCCTCTCTCTTGAGCGGGTCGCCGCCGCCTCCGTCATGGGGTCAGCGGAGACGCCCGCCACCACTCAGCGGATAGACCCTGCTGCCGACCTTCGGGAGGCAACGAAGCGGAATGCGCAGGTGAAGCGCAACAAAGAAGAAGCCCTCCGCCTGGAGAAGGCGGAGGCCGAAAGGGCAGAGGCCTCCGCTAAGAAAAAACTAGCAGAGGCCGAAGCCGCTGCCGCGGCGAAGCAGCAGGCTGAGGAAGCCGCACGCCGCCAGTCGGCCTTGCTTGTTACCCCGCTGAACTCTGCGCCGCCGCCCCCGGAGTTCACGGGGCAGACTGGAGAAGCCGGCGGGGAGAACCTCGTCGAGGAGAGGGAAGGCGGTGAGCCCTCTACTCCGGGCGCGAACGTTCCGCCGCTGCCTCCGCCGCCGTCTGAAGGCGTGCAAGGCGAGCAGCCAGCGGACCCTCCGGTGCCGCCGACCGAAGACGAGGCCGTGGCGAGGCTACTGAAGGAAATATGCCCTAGAGGCAATAATAAAGTTATTATTTATTTGCTTATATCATGATAAATGTTTATTATTCATGCTAGAATTGTATTAACCGGAAACATAATACATGTGTGAATACATAGACAAACAGAGTGTCACTAGTATGCCTCTACTTAACTAGCTCGTTAATCAACGATGGTTATGTTTCCTAACCATGCACAAGGAGTTCTTATTTGATTAACGGGATCACATCATTAGGTGAATGATCTGATTGACATGACCCATTCCATTAGCTTAGCACCCGATCGTTTAGTATGTTGCTATTGCTTTCTTCATGACTTATACATGTTCCTATGACTATGAGATTATGCAACTCCCGTTTGCCGGAGGAACACTTTGTGTGCTACCAAACGTCACAACATAAATGGTTGATTATAAAGGTGCTCTACAGGTGTCTCCAAAGGTACATGTTGGGTTGGCGTATTTCGAGATTAGGATTTGTCACTCCGATTGTCGGAGAGGTATCTCTGGGCCCTCTCGGTAATGCACATCACATAAGCCTTGCAAGCATTGCAACTAATGAGTTAGTTGCGAGATGATGTATTACGGAACGAGTAAAGAGACTTGCCGGTAACGATTTTAAACTAGGTATTGAGATACCGACGATCGAATCTCGGGCAAGTAACATACCGATGACAAAGGGAACAACGTATGTTGTTATGCGGTCTGACCGATAAAGATCTTCGTAGAATATGTAGGATCCAATATGAGCATCCAGGTTCCGCTATTGGTTATTGACCGGAGACGTGTCTCGGTCATGTCTACATTGTTCTCGAACCCGTAGGGTCCGCACACTTAAGGTTTCGATGACAGTTATATTATGAGTTTATGAGTTTTGATGTACCGAAGTTAGTTCGGAGTCCCGGATGTGATCATGGACATGACGAGGAGTCTCGAAATGGTCGAGACATAAAGATTGATATATTGGACGGCTATATTCGGACACTGGAAGTGTTCCGGGTGATTTCGGAGAAAACCAGAGAGCCGGAGGGTTACCAGAACCCCCCCCCCCCGGAGAAGTAATGGGCCATATGGGCCTTAGTGGAGAGAGAGAGGGGCAGCCAAAGGTGGGTTGCGCGCCTCCTCCCCCCTGGTCCGAACTGGACTAGGAGAGGGGGGCGGCGCCCCCCTTTCCCTCTCCCTCCCCACTTCTTTCCCCCTCCTAGTAGGAGTCCTACTCCTACTAGGAGGAGGAGTCCTCCTTGGCGCGCCATAGAGGCCGGCCGGCCTCCTCCCCTTGATCCTTTATATACGGGGGCAGGGGCACCCCTTGACACACAAGTTGATCCACGTGATCATATTCTCAGCCGTGTGCGGTGCCCCCTTCCACCATAGTCCTCGATAATATTTTAGCGGTGCTTAGGCGAAGCCCTGCGACAGTAGTGCATCAAGATCGTCACCACGCCGTCGTGCTGACGGAACTCTTCCCCGACACTTTGCTGGATCGGAGTCCGGGGATCGTCATCGAGCTGAACGTGTGCTAGAACTCGGAGGTGCCGTAGTTTCGGTGCTTGATCGGTCGGGTCGTGGAGACGTACGACTACATCAACCAAACGCTTTCGTTGTCGATCTACAAGGGTACGTAGATCACACTCTCGCCTCTCGTTGCTATGCATCACCATGATCTTGCGTGTGCGTAGGAAAATTTTTGAAATTACCACGAAACCCAACAGTAGCATCAGAGCCTAGGTTTTATATGTTGATGTTATATGCACGAGTAGAACACAAGTGAGTTGTGGGCGATACAAGTCATACTGCTTACCGGCATGTCATACTTTGGTTCGGCGGTATTGTTGGACGAAGCGGCCCGGACCGACATTACGCGTACGCTTACGCGAGACCGGTTCTCCCGACGTGCTTTGCACATAGGTGGCTTGCGGGTGACAGTTTCTCCAACTTTAGTTGAACCGAGTGTGGCTACGCCCGGTCCTTGCGAAGGTTAAAACAGCACCAACTTGACAAACTATCGTTGTGGTTTTGATGCGTAGGTAAGATTGGTTCTTGCTTAAGCCCGTAGCAGCCACGTAAAACTTGCAACAACAAAGTAGAGGACGTCTAACTTGTTTTTGCAGGGCATGTTGTGATGTGATATGGTTAAGACATGATGCTAAATTTTATTGTATGAGATGATCATGTTTTGTAACCGAGTTATCGGCAACTGGCAGGAGCCATATGGTTGTCGCTTTATTGTATGCAATGCAATCGCGCTGTAATGCTTTACTTTATCACTAAGCGGTAGCGATAGTCGTGGAAGCATAAGATTGGCGAGACGACAACGATGCTACGATGGAGATCAAGGTGTCGCGCCGGTGACGATGGTGATCACGACGGTGCTTCGAAGATGGAGATCACAAGCACAAGATGATGGTGGCCATATCATATCACTTATATTGATTGCATGTGATGTTTATCTTTTATGCATCTTATCTTGCTTTGACTGACGGTAGCATTATAAGATGATCTCTCACTAATTATCAAGAAGTGTTCTCCCTGAGTATGCACCGTTGCGAAAGTTCTTCGTGCTAAGACACCACGTGATGATCGGGTGTGATAGGCTCTACGTTCAAATACAACGGGTGCAAAACAGTTGCACACGCGGAATACTCAGGTTATACTTGACGAGCCAAGCATATACAGATATGGCCTCAGAACACGAAGACCGAAAGGTCGAGCGTGAATCATATAGTGGATATGATCAACATAGTGATGTTCACCAATGAAACTACTCCATCTCACGTGATGATCGGACATGGTTTAGTTGATTTGGATCACATAATCACTTAGAGGATTAGAGGGATGTCTATCTAAGTGGGAGTTCTTTAAGTAAATTAATTGAACCTAAATTTATCATGAAACTTAGTACCTGATAGTATCTTGCTTGTTTATGCTTGATTGTAGATAGATGGCTCGTGCTGTTGTTCCGTTGAATTTTAATGCGTTCCTTGAGAAAGCAAAGTTGAAAGATGATGGTAGCAATTACACGGACTGGGTCCGTAACTTGAGGATTATCCTCATTGCTGCACAGAAGAATTACGTCCGGGAAGCACCGCTGGGTGCCAGGCCTGCTACTGGAGCAACACCAGATGTTATGAACGTCTGGCAGAGCAAAGCTAATGACTACTCGATACTTCAGTGTGCCATGCTTTACGGCTTAGAATCGGGACTTCAACGACGTTTTGAACGTCATGGAGCATATGAGATGTTCCAGGAATTGAAGTTAATATTACAAGCAAATGCCTAGATTGAGAGATATGAAGTCTCCAATAAGTTCTATAGCCGCAAGATGGAGGAGAACAGTTCTGTCAGTGAGCATATACTCAAAATGTCTGGGTATAATAATCACTTGATTCAATTGGGAGTTAATCTTCCAGATGATTGCTTCATTGACAGAATTCTCCAATCACTACCACCAAGCTACAAGAGCTTCGTGATGAACTATAATATGCAAGGGAAGAATAAGACTATTCCCGAGCTCTTTGCAATGCTGAAAGCTGCGGAGGTAGAAATCAAGAAGGAGCATCAAGTGTTGATGGTCAACAAGACCACTAGTTTCAAGAAAAAGGGCAAAGGGAAGAAGAAGGGGAACTTCAAAAAGAACAGCAAGCAAGTTGCTACTCAAGAGAAGAAACCCAAACCTGGACCTAAGCCTGAAACTGAGTCCTTCTATTGCAAGCAGACTGGTCACTGGAAGCGGAACTGCCCCAAGTATTTGGCGGATAAGAAGGATGGCAAGGTGAACAAAGGTATATGTGATATACATGTTATTGATGTGTACCTTACTAATGCTCGTAGTAGCACCTGGGTATTTGATACTGGTTCTGTTGCTAATATTTGCAACTCGAAACAGGGACTACGGATTAAGCAAAGATTGGCTAAGGACGAGGTGACGATGCGCGTGGGAAACGGTTCCAAAGTCGATGTGATCGCAGTCGGCACGCTACCTCTACATCTACCTTCGGGATTAATATTAGACCTAAATAATTGTTATTTGGTGCCAGCGTTAAGCATGAACATTATATCTGGATCTTGTTTGATGCGAGACGGTTATTCATTTAAATCTGAGAATAATGGTTGTTCTATTTATATGAGTAATATCTTTTATGGCCATGCACCCTTAAAGAGTGGTCTATTTTTATTGAATCTCGATAGTAGTGACACACATATTCATAGTGTTGAAGCCAAAAGATGCAGAGGTTATAATGATAGTGCAACTTATTTGTGGCACTGCCGTTTAGGTCATATCGGTGTAAAGCGCATGAAGAAACTCCATGCTGATGGACTTTTGGAACCACTTGATTATGAATCACTTGGTACTTGCGAACCGTGCCTCATGGGCAAGATGACTAAAACACCGTTCTCCGGTACTATGGAGAGAGCAACATATTTGTTGGAAATCATACATACAGATGTATGTGGTCTGATGAATATTGAGCCTCGCGGCAGATATCGTTATTTTCTCACCTTCACAGATGACTTAAGCAGATATGGGTATATCTACTTAATGAAACATAAGTCTGAAACGTTTGAAAAGTTCAAAGAATTTCAGAGTGAAGTTGAAAATCATCATAACAAGAAAATAAAGTTTCTACGATCTGATCGTGGAGGAGAATATTTGAGTTATGAGTTTGGTGTACATTTGAAACAATGCGGAATAGTTTCCCAACTCACGCCACCCGGAACACCACAGCGTAATGGTGTGTCCGAACGTCGTAATCGTACTTTACTAGATATGGTGCGATCTATGATGTCTCTTACTGATTTACCGCTATCGTTTTGGGGATACGCTCTAGAGACGGCCGCATTCACGTTAAATAGGGCACCATCAAAATCCGTTGAGATGACGCCTTATGAACTGTGGTTTGGCAAGAAACCAAAGTTGTCGTTTCTGAAAGTTTGGGGCTGCGATGCTTATGTGAAAAAGCTTCAACCTGATAAGCTCGAACCCAAATCGGAGAAGTGTGTCTTCATAGGATATCCAAAGGAGACTATTGCATACACCTTCTATCACAGATCCGAAGGCAAGACTTTTGTTGCTAAGTTCGGAAACTTTCTGGAGAAGGAGTTTCTCTCGAAAGAAGTGAGTGGGAGGAAAGTAGAACTTGACGAGGTAACTGTACCTGCTCCCTTATTGGAAAGTAGTACATCACAGAAAACTATTTCTGTGACACCTACACCAGTTAGTGAGGAAGCTAATGATGATGATCATGAAATTTCAGAACAAGATACTACTGAACCTCGTAGATCAACCAGAGTGAGATCCGCGCTAGAGTGGTACGGTAATCCTGTTCTGGAAGTCATGCTACTAGATCATGATGAACCTACGAACTATGAAGAAGCGATGGTGAGCCCAGATTCCGCAAAATGGCTTGAAGCCATGAAATCTGAGATGGGATCCATGTATGAGAACAAAGTATGGACTTTGGTTGACTTGCCCGATGATCGGCAAGCAATTGAGAATAAGTGGATCTTCAAGAAGAAGACTGACGCTGACGGTAATATTACTGTCTACAAAGCTCGACTTGTCGCAAAAGGTTTTCGGCAAGTTCAAGGGATTGACTACGATGAGACCTTCTCACCCGTAGCGATGCTTAAGTCTGTCCGAATCATGTTAGCAATTGCCGCATTTTATGATTATGAAATTTGGCAGATGGATGTCAAAACTGCATTCCTGAATGGATTTTTGGAAGAATAGTTGTATATGATGCAACAAGAAGGTTTTGTCGATCCAAAGGGAGCTAACAAAGTGTGCAAGCTCCAGCGATCCATTTATGGACTGGTGCAAGCCTCTCGGAGTTGGAATAAACGCTTTGATAGTGTGATCAAAGCATTTGGTTTTATACAGACTTTTGGAGAAGCCTGTATTTACAAGAAAGTGAGTGGGAGCTCTGTAGCATTTCTGATATTATATGTGGATGACATATTACTAATTGGAAATGATATAGAATTTCTGGATAGCATAAAGGGATACTTGAATAAGAGTTTTTCAATGAAAGACCTCGGTGAAGTTGCTTACATATTAGGCATTAAGATCTATAGAGATAGATCAAGACGCTTAATTGGACTTTCACAAAGCACATACCTTGACAAAGTTTTGAAGAAGTTCAAAATGGATCAAGCAAAGAAAGGGTTCTTGCCTGTGCTACAAGGTGTGAAGTTCAGTAAGACTCAATGCCCGACCACTGCAGAAGATAGAGAGAAAATGAAAGATGTTCCCTATGTTTCAGCCATAGGCTCTATCATGTATGCAATGCTGTGTACCAGACCTGATGTGTGCCTTGCTATAAGTCTAGCAGGGAGGTACCAAAGTGATCCAGGAGTGGATCACTGGACAGCGGTCAAGAACATCCTGAAATACCTGAAAAGGACTAAGGATATGTTTCTCATATATGGAGGTGACAAAGAGCTCATCATAAAAGGTTACGTTGATGCAAGCTTTGATACGTGTTTACATTAAACGGTGGAGCTGTCAGTTGGTGCAGTTCTAAACAAAGCGTTGTAGCGGGATCTACATTTGAAGCGGAGTACATAGCTGCTTCGGAAGCAGCAAATGAAGGAGTCTGGATGAATGAGTTCATATTTGATCTAGGTGTCATACCTAGTGCATCGGGTCCAATGAAAATCTTTTGTGACAATACTGGTGCAATTGCCTTGGCAAAGGAATCCAGATTTCACAAGAGAACCAAGCACACCAAGAGACGCTTCAATTCCATCCGGGATCTAGTCCAGGTGGGAGACATAGAGATTTGCAAGATACATACGGATCTGAATGTTGCAGACCCGTTCACTAAGCCTCTTCCACGAGCAAAACATGATCAGCACCAAGGCTCCATGGGTGTTAGAATCATTACTGTGTAATCTAGATTATTGACTCTAGTGCAAGTGGGAGACTGAAGGAAATATGCCCTAGAGGCAATAATAAAGTTATTATTTATTTCCTTATAATCATGATAAATGTTTATTATTCATGCTAGAATTGTATTAACCGAAAACATAATACATGTGTGAATACATAGACAAACAGAGTGTCACTTGTATGCCTCTACTTGACTAGCTCGTTAATCAAAGATGGTTATGTTTCCTAACCATGAACAAGGAGTTGTTATTTGATTAACGGGATCACATCATTAGGTGAATGATCTGATTGACATGACCCATTCCATTAGCTTAGCACCCGATCGTTTAGTATGTTGCTATTGCTTTCTTCATGACTTATACATGTTCCTATGACTATGAGATTATGCAACTCCCGTTTGCCGGAGGAACACTTTGTGTGCTACCAAACGTCACAACGTAAATGGTTGATTATAAAGGTGCTCTACAGGTGTCTCCAAAGGTACATGTTGGGTTGGCGTATTTCGAGATTAGGATTTGTCACTCCGATTGTCGGAGAGGTATCTCTGGGCCCTCTCGGTAATGCACATCACATAAGCCTTGCAAGCATTGCAACTAATGAGTTAGTTGCGAGATGATGTATTACGGAACGAGTAAAGAGACTTGCCGGTAACAAGATTGAACTAGGTATTGAGATACCGACGATCGAATCTCAGGCAAGTAACATACCGATGACAAAGGGAACAACGTATGTTGTTATGCGGTCTGACCGATAAAGATCTTCGTAGAATATGTAGGAGCCAATATGAGCATCCAGGTTCCGCTATTGGTTATTGACCGGAGACGTGTCTCGGTCATGTCTACATTGTTCTCGAACCCGTAGGGTCCGCACACTTAAGGTTTCGATGACAGTTATATTATGAGTTTATGAGTTTTGATGTACCGAAGTTAGTTCAGAGTCCCGGATGTGATCACGGACATGACGAGGAGTCTCGAAATGGTCGATACATAAAGATTGATATATTGGACGGCTATATTCGGACACCAGAAGTGTTCCGGGTGATTTCGGAGAAAACCGGAAGTGGTCGGGTCATGGAGACGTACGACTACATCAACCAAACGCTTTCGTTGTCGATCTACAAGGGTACGTAGATCACACTCTCCCCTCTCGTTGCTATGCATCACCATGATCTTGCGTGTGCGTAGGAATTTTTTTGAAATTACCACGAAACCCAACAACTACTCCTCCAGGTCGGCTCGCCAGCGCGCCGTCGTCTAGAGAAGGCGACTTCGGCACCGCGCCCCCTGGAAGCCGACACCGCCAGCTCGGCGGATCCAGATGCCAAAGCGACGAGCGCCGCACCTGTTGGGTGGGTGCGAGGAGGCGGCACAGGGCCGCTGAACCGGACGCTCCTGGACGTCCAGGCGAAGCTCCGCGCTGAGGGCGACGCCCTCCAGAGTTGCACCAAGGCGTTCCTAGCGTCGCGGGCAGCCGTCCGGGTATGTTTTTTCTTTGGGCCTTTGTTTTTCTTGTTCCTCTCTGTGGGGGCGCGCTAACGCACCCACTGGGTGTAGTCCCCGAGTTTCGGGCCGGCTGCTGAGCAGGCGGCCCGGAACTCCAATTGATGAACTTCTGGGCACTAACTTTGTCTGAAATGCTTGTTGCAGGATTACCACAACCTCCGCGTCACTGCCTTCAACCGAAATGTTGAAGAGCTGGGCAAGCGGACCGCCGACTTGGCGGAGAGCCAGAGTAAGTCCTTCCCTCTTTTTTCTTCTCTGCGGGGGCGCGCTAGCGCACCCGCGGGCTGTAGTCCCCAAGATTCGGGCCGACTACTGAGCAGTCGGGCCGGATCTCCCCGGCGACCTACTTTATTGATGACTGTTGTCTTTCTTCCTTTCCTTTAGGAGCCAACGCTACTCTTCAACAGCAGCTGAGCGAAGCCAACTCCACCCTGCTCGCCAAAGGGGAGGAGTGCAGCAGGCTCGCCACAGAGCGCGATCTGCTGGCCACTCAGTTGGCGGAGCAGAAGGAGCTGCTTGTGAAGTCGCAGAGGGAGGCGGAGGAGACGGAAACCGCCCTCTTGGCCGAGTTCGCGAGCGAGCGCTCCTCCTGGTCTGACAAGGAGGCGCTGCTGTCCTCCGGCTTCCACGAGATTGAAGACATCGTTGATGGTGAGTCTCTTTATTTTCTTTCTTCGAGCTGCCGACTTAGATCGTGCCGACTCCTGGTTTTTGTCTTGCTTCTTCGTTTCTTCGTGTCTTTTGCAGACTTCTTCCCTGGGTAGTCGCATGCCGCTATCCAAGCCATCGAGGCCAATCGTGAAAGTCGGAGGGCGGAGGGCGCGGAGATCGCCGCCGATGCCCCCCGAACTCTTGATGAGCACATCTTGAGCATCGAGGCTCGCCTTCGGCCGGCTCACCGGATGCTGCGCCGGCTTCAGCGCGTCGGTGCCCAGGCGATTTCCGCTCTTTGGCCGGATATGCAGGCTCCACGCACCCCCAGCCTGACGGCCAACTGGTTGGAGGTCACGGCTGGTCGCCTCGAGGCCTGGAAGGGCTCTTCGGCCTGGGCTAGAGCGCGCCGGGCCTTGGAGTTCGTCAAGGCGTGCTACCCGGGGCTGGATCTAGACCGGTTGGCCATGCTTCGGTCGGAGGCCCAGCCGGAGCTGGCGGCTGCAGAAGACGCCCTCGTCAAGCGTGTTGTGACGATCGTCGAGTACACCGACACGAGCATCTTCGTCCACGAGCGGTCTGAAGACGGCGAGGAGGTACCGCCGGAGTGGTTTGGGATGAACCCAGACTATGGCGAAGACTCGGCGGAGGTGATTGGCTCCAGCGTCGAGGAGGAGGACGAGGCGGAGGATGAGGGCGAGGCGGAGACACCAGAAGACGGAGCAGACGGCCAGCCTCAGCCCGACCGCGCCTCCAGCAACGAGCCACGTGCGACCGACCCGACTGTTGCCGGAGGCGATCAAGCCGAGACTAGCCGGCCGACCGCCCCGACGCCTGATGCTGGCGCCTCCTCCGACCCCCCAAATCCGTCTGCCGCCTCCTAAGCTGCCACTGTGTCTTTTTGTTTTATCTGCTTCAGTAGTCTTTTGAAGAACTTGTTAATTCGCACAATTCCACCCGCGGGGTGTATTTTGAACCTCTACTCAACAATTCGGCCAAGGGCCTATGTTATATATATATATATATCTATATATCTTTTCTTGCTCATTGTTCTTTTGGTTGTTTTCTTTTGCCGCTTTCTCTTAGTTGCCTGTCTTGCCAATCGGGTAGCCGCTCTGTGGACTGTTGCTGGATCAAGTGCTAGGCTACTTTGGGAAAGCAAGTACTTAGCCGATTTCAAGATTGTTTGAGCAAGTTGGATAGAAAACGACAATCCGACTGTGCAAGAATCGGTTTGCGAGAAAGGCTGGAAACCATCTTGAGCTATGTTTTACGCTTTGAGTCCTTAGCCATTTTTCGTGCGAGCACCCATTCTACCTTACCTCTGCCCACCGTACAGTCGCTCTGCGAGCTGCGGCTTCTGACAGAAGACGGCTTAGGTGTTACACACTACTTGTCCGGCTGCAGGAAGCATTTCATAGTGCAAGGCGGCAAGTCCCCGGGCCGACTTGTCGAGCCCGGTGCCAAGCGGCATGACAAAGAGTAACATACTTGTAGGCATAATTTTTATCATACAGACAAAAGAGGGCAGTCCCCGAGCTCGTCTCGGGGGGCCCGAAGTCTTGGTACTTAAATACGAAAGGTAGCATGGTACATACTGCATCAACTGTAAAATCTTCGGAGAAGATTTGCATTCCATGGCCGCTCTATCTCCTTGCCGGAGTCGTCCCTCTTGCGTGCTCGGGGCTTCTGAGCATCGATCAGGTAGTAGGAATCGTTGCCTAGTACTTTGCTGATGATGAAAGGGCCTTCCCAAGGCGGCGACAGCTTGTGCTGGCCGGCTGTTCGCGGGTGGGCGACGGACGCTAGGTCCAGTCGGATGCCCTGTGTTGCGCAGAAACGGGCCAAGGCGCCTTTGGCAAAATTTGTGCCATTGTCGGTCATGATGTTGTGTGGTATGCTGTACCGAATTGTGATATCGGTGATGAAGGTCACGGCAGTCGGACCGTTCAGTTTCTTAATTGGCTTCACTTCCACCCACTTGGTGAACTTGTCCACTGCGACAAGTAGGTGAGTTAGACCACCTCATGCTGTCTTGAATGGTCCCACCCTGTCTAGACCCCAAACTGCGAAAGGCCAAGCAATGGGGATGGTCTTGAGCGCGGAAGCCGGCTGGTGCGGCTTGGAGCTGAACTTCTGGCACCCTTTGCATTTTTGGACCAACTCCTTGGCCTCTTCCAAGGTAGTCGGCCAAAAGAAACCATGCCGAAAAGCTTTGGCGACGAGTGCTCTTGAAGCCACATGGTGGCCGCATTCGCCTTGATGGATGTCTTTGAGGATCGCCTAGCCTTGCTCTGGCTCTATGCAGCGCTGGTAGACACCAGTGACGCTGCGCCTGACCAGCTCTCTGTTGATTATGGTATAGGCTGCCGCCCGGCGTTGTACTTGCCGAGTTGAGGTCTCATTAGTTGGTAGCTCTTTGTTCACCAGGAATTTGAGGATGGGTTGGGCCCATGAGGGTGCTGCTATTTCTTCGACTACCAGAACTGCGACTTGGACGAGGGCGGCTGGGCTGGGAGGCGGCGGGCTGGAGTCAACAGCCGCTTGCTGGGCTGATGAAGTCCCCAGGCCGACTGGCGCGGTCCTTGGGCCAAGTTCTGGAATCTTCGAGTCCGTCACCGCAGTCCCCGGGCCGGGCTCGACTGCGGCAGCTTTGGAGTCGCCCGCCAAAGTCCCCGTTCCAACTGCGGGAGCTCTAGAGTCGGAGCCGCCGTCTTCGGGAGGAGCCGGCACAAAAATGGAGTCTGATTCTGGTGAAGGCTTGACAGACGGCTTGAGGAGGCGTTGAAGGGCGACGCCAGATGGTATTGCTTGGCGGGTAGAGCCATTCGTGCCAAGGCGTCTGCTTGGTTGTTGTCGTTTCTTGGCACATGGAGGAACTCGCACCCTTCGAAATACCCGCTGAGTTGCTGCACGAGGAAACGGTAGCTCGCCATGTTTGCGTCTTTCGCATCCCAGTCGCCAGATGACTGCTGGACCACTAAGTCCGAGTCGCCATAACACAAGATCCGGCGGATGCCAAGTTCTTTGGCAAGCCGGAGCCCATGAATGAGCGCCTCGTACTCGGCCACGTTGTTGGAGGCGGCAAAATGGATTTGCAGTGCATATTTGAGCTTGTCGCCTTTGGGGGAGGTGAGGACGACGCCGGCTCCCAAGCCGGTGCGCATCTTGGAGCCGTCGAAGTGCATCCGCCAATGGGTGGAGTCAGGCGCTGGAGGCAGATACTGGGTCTCGGCCCAGTCGACGAGGAAGTCGGCCAGTGCTTGTGATTTGATAGCGGTGTGGGGCTGGTAGTAGATGGTGTAAGGAGCCAGCTCTATGGCCCACTTGGCCACTCGACCAGAGGCATCTCTGTTACCGATGATCTCGGCAAGTGGAGCCGTGGAGACCACTGCGATTGGATGCTCTTGAAAGTAAGGCTTCAATTTCTTGGCAGCAAAGTGCATGCCATAGCACATCTTCTGGTAGTGGGGGTAGTTCTGCTTGGAGGTCGACAGTACCTCGCTCAGGTAATATACTGGTCTCTGGACAGGTAGCACCTTGCCTTCCTCCTTGCGCTCTACTACAATGACTGTGCTGACTACTCGGCTGGTGGCGGCAATGTACAGGAGCATAGGTTCCTTAGGAGTCGGAGCCGCCAGGACGGGTGGAGTAGTCAGCATCTTCTTCAACTGATGAAAAGCTTCGTCCGCCTTATGGTTCCACTCGAAAAAAGTGGTCTTCTTCATGAGTTGGTATAAGGGGAGAGCTTTCTCGCCCAGCCGACTGATGAATCAGCTGATGGACGCCAAGCAGCCGGTGAACTTATGCACATCCAGCAGTCGGCTGGGTACCTCCATCCTCTCGATGGCCTTGATTTTTACTGGGTTGCATTCTATGCCGCGTTCAGAGACCAGGAAACCTAGCAGCTGGCCGGCTGGTACTCCGAAGACACACTTCTCAGGGTTGAGCTTGATCTGGAACCGGCGCAGGTTCTCAAAGGTCTCCTTGAGGTCTTCCAGCAGTGTTCCTCGCTTGTCCGTCTTCACCACCACGTCGCCCACGTAAACATGGGTGTTCCTGCCGAGCTGCTTGAGGAGGCACTTCTGCATGCAACGCTGAAAGGTGGCGCCGGCATTCCTTAAGCCGAATGTCATGGTGAGGTAGCAGAATGCTCCAAACGGCATGATGAAGGCGGTCTTCAATCTGTCAGCCGGATTTAGATTGATCTGGTGATATCCTGCGTATGCATCCAAGAAGCTCAACAACTCGCATCCGGCTGTGGATTCTATCACCTAGTCAATTCTCGGTAGAGCAAATGGGTCCTTGGGACAGGCCTTGTTGAGGCTCGTGTAGTCAATACACATTCGCCATTGCCTGTTCTTCTTTAGTACCAGGACCGGATTTGCCAGCCACTCCGGGAAGAAAACTTCCATAATGAAGTCGGCTGCTAGGAGTCGGGCTATCTCTTCTCCGACAACTCTTCTCTTCTCTTCTGATAAGCGGCGCAGGGGCTGCCTGACCGGCTTTGCATCAGATCGGACGTGTAACTTGTGCTCGGCGAAATCCGTCGGTACACCTGGCATGTCCTTGGGAGACCATGCGAAGATGTCTAGATTCTCACGGAGGAAATCGACGAGCTCGCCTTCCTATTTGTTGTTGAGGTTTGCACCTACGACGGCGTACCTCTCTGGGCGCTCCGGATCCAAGGGTATCTTCTTTGTCTCTTTGTCCGGCTTGAACGAACCTTCGGCATCCGACTCCTTCGGTTCGGGCGATATCTCCGGCTGCTTGCCGCCCATCGCCACAACTCGCTCAAGGAGTCGCCTCTCGGTTGCCATCACCAGGGACTCGGCCAGCCGACTGCTCTCGGCCGCGCAAGCAGACGACTTCCGGTAGTCGCCGGCCACAGTCAGAATTCCCCTGGAACTGGGCATCTTCATCTTGAGGTAGGCGTAGTGGGGGACCGCCATGAACTTGGCCAAGGCGGGCCGACCAAGTAGCGCATGGTATGGCCTCTCAAGGTCCACTATCTCAAACCAAACAGACTCTCTTCGGAAGTGATCTTTGTCCCCAAAGAGGACGTCAATCAGGATCTTGCCGATTGGTGAGCAGGAAAGCCCAGGAACAATGCCGTGGAACACAGTCCGGCTGTTCTGAAGCTGTCTCTGCTTGATTCCTAACTTCTCCATGGTGTCCTTGTACAGGATATTGATGCTGCTTCCCCCATCTATCAGAACTCGCGAAAAACGCGCGGCCCGTTTGTCCATGGCAAAGGTGGCGTCCAGGACCAAGGCGTAGGGGCCCGGACTCGTCATCACTTCTGGGTGGTCAGCCCTGCTCCAGCTGATGGGCCTCTCAGACCAATGCATGAACTCTGGCGTCTCTGAGGCTACTGCGTTCACCTCTTGTCGCTGCAGCCGCCTGCTGCATCGATCATCAGCCACACTAGTGAACACCACGTAGGCTCCGTGCTCTTCAGGGTATTCATTTTGTACTGCACCGACTGGCCTGACTGCCGGCTGCTGGGGCGGAGGCGGAGGCGGCTGCCCAGCAGGCGGGGGTGGCAGGAGGCCATCTCCCTTGGCGATCCTGGTGAGCCAGTGGCACTTCCAGGTGGTGTGATTCGGCGGCTTCATGCCGCTGTGGAACTTGCAAGGTCCATCCAAGGTCTGCTCGTAGGAGAAGGCCGGCAACCAGTTCGGCTTGCCGCCTTTCTGTCGCTTGGGCGGAGGCTGCTCTTCTGGCTGCTGGGCTTCAACGGTCGCGACCTGCCGGCTGCTGGAAGCCGGCTGCGGGGCCTTGCGCTTGTTGTCGCCCTGCTGCTGTCGCCGGCCGGCGTCTGCCACCGGAGTTCTTGGAGCCCGAGGAGCTACTTTACCAGTCGTGCTGATTTGAATTTCCGTCTTCATGGAGGAGTCGGCCGTAGCGTACTTGTCCGCTATGATCAACAGCTCGTCGAGGGTTTCTGGCTCGTCGCAGAGGAGCTTGTGCTTGAGGAGGGTGCCTTCTCGGCACCCGGCTTCGAAGTACTCGATGGCCTGCACCTCGTGCACGCCCTCGCAGGAGTTCCGGAGCTCAGCCAACGCGTGAGGTAGTCGCGAGTCGACTCGTCAGGACCTTGCACGCACAAGGAGAGCTGACGAGGCTTGGGAGGACGCTTGTACGTGCTGGTGAAGTTGTGGACGAATGCTTCAGTGAAGTCGACCCAGCTATCGATGCTGCGGGGCTTTAGGCTGTTCAGCCATGTCCGGGCTGTGCCCTGGAGCATGAGCGGAACGTACTTTACCGCGACACGCTTGTTGCCGTTTGCTATGCTGACAGCCATGGAGTAGTCGACTAGCCAGTCTTCCGGCTTCATGGAACCGGTATACTCGGGCGTGTCTCTTGGGAGCGTGAACCCTCTGGGAAAGGGCTCGTCCCGAATGCGGGGCCCGAAACAAGGCGGACCCAGCTCATCTTCTTCTTCCAGCGCCAGGGACCGGTGAAGTCGGTCGATCCGTGGCGGGCGTCATTCTCTCCAACTCCCTCTCGGCGGCCAAGGTGGTCACCGAGAGTCGGATGGTCAACAGGCGGCGGGGAGACTCGCCTCTCCTTGCGGGCTCTCCTTGCGGGGAGGGGGAGGCGGACAGTCGTCCCGTCGTTCCACTGCTCTCGGGCGCCTCGGTCGCGCTCTATGGTAATCCGAGTCCGACTGTGGCTGACAGCCGGCTCCTTGTCCTTTCTTCCTCGGGCACGCCAGTCGGCGTCCGAGACGTCGCGCCTTGATCTCGGTGCGGGTCGTCGTTTGGCCGCTGCGGCGCCTCCGTGCGGCAGCCGGCCTCGTTCTGCGCGGCGGCCGCGTCGAGGAGCCGCTGGACTCGCTCCATCATGAGGCGGCGTTCTTCGCCCTCGAAATTGTCCAGCTCATCCGCCGCTGCCTGGGCGGCTCGGATGTTCTCCGCTGGGTGGCATACACGGGGCGGCTAGCCCCAAACAGGCTGGCGATGGCTACGCCGCGCTGCTGAACCGCGCCAAGGCGGCTGGGCCCTGCCGGGGCCGGCGAGCCGCCAACAGCGCGATCCATCTCCCGCTGGTAAGCTTCTGACAAGCGTCTCATGCTGGCCAGCTTCTTCGCGCCTTCAACGAGCTGAAGGCGGCGCGCTTCTAACGTCTCTGCGTCAGCATCTTTCGGAATGGGCGCAGCTAGGTCTTGCAGCGCCGCGCCGAGTGAGTCGGGCCCTCCGCCAGGAATCGTCCATGACTGGATGACCAGCACCTCAGTGACGGTGCTTCCGTCGCTCTCCGCGTGGGGGAGAGGTTCGTCGTAGACCACCACGTTGGTGGGGACGCGTCGACCAGACGCGTGTCCGGAGTCGACCAGCATCGGGTGGTGGAGCCTTACGGACTCCAAGTCTACGGCAGGCTCGCCGGAAAACGTGGAGTTTGATCGAGGAGGCCGCGAGGAGGTTTTTCGGGCTGCCTGCGCCTGCGTGGGACGCAGGTTCGTGAGAGGCGGACCTCGCGCGACAAGTTCGGCCAAAGGAGCTGGGTGCGCAGGCGATCTCACGCCGCGCAGCGCGTCGACGCAACTTCGTCTGGCGTGCCTGGCTGGCTGCGCCTCGCCAGGAAGGAAAGGGTTCCCGTCCAGAACAGATCTTCGGACGGCGTGCACCAGGCCCACGGTGGGCGGCCAAAATGTCGGGGGTTTTTGGTGCGACATATGCCAACGGATGGCTTATCATGGTGGGGGGCGAGTAGAACGTCGCCGGTGCCTGGAAACGGGATGAGGCGAAGATGCAACGCCGGTGAATCTTACCCAGCTTCAGGCTCTCCGGGGAGATAACACCCCTACTGCTGCTCTGCGGGGTCTCCGCATGATCACTAGGGTCAAGTGTTTACACGGTTGCTCCTCGAGCTATTTCGGGTGGTAGAAGAGGGCAAGGCTAGCTCTCTCCTTCTATCTGGTATTGTCTAGTGCTACTAGGTTCCAACCCTTTGCATGGGTGCCCTAGGGGGTTTATATAGGCCTACCCCCTAGGGGTACAATGGTAATTCGACTGGGCATCGGCCCAGCCGTCAGTGCCTCCGACCCCGACTTCTCCGCCGACTGCTGGGGCCCGCCGACTGGTCTGGTACGGAGCCGACAGGCCGCGTCCGCCGCGGGCGGGTCTTGCCGGCTGCTGATTACTGTAGCCGTGCTCCTGATGACGCAGCTTGGTCATGGGGTCGTGGCAACAGCCCCGCCGCCTGGCGGGCGATCACTGTGGCCACTCCCCATCTCTTCTTGATTAATGGCGCGTGGGCCCCGGGGGAGGGCTCGGCCGACTCCCCCGGGCCGACTCCCGACGGGTCCGACTGGCGGTTCTCCCGCCGTCTCCCGAGGTCTCGCTGACTGGTGGGCCCCGCTGCCTCCAGGCCGTACAGACAAGCCGTCGTGGGCGCAGGACCCGGTACAGTGGTGCTGATGTCAGGGCCGGCCGGGCAACAGTGCCACGCCGCAGGGAGATCTTCCCAAGTACGGCGTGCTGTAGCCATGCCTGCCCTTGGTAAGGGGCGGGGAGTGGGCTTCATTGTAGCCACGCCCCTGCCCCGTCCCCTTCGATGAGGTCACGGTTTGTTGGAGTCGCCGGCCGACTCCCCAAAGCCGGCTTCTCTGGAAGTCGCCCCTGGGACTCGGCCGTGAGCGGGCAGTCGGCCGCCTTGCCGTAGACTCCCCAGGAGGCGGCTCTTCGCCCTGTGGTCTTGAGGGGCGCAGCCTGCCCCGATGTCTTGAAAGGTTATGGGGCTCGGGTTGGCCTACCCGTGGCCCATTACTCCGATGGCCCATTACTCCGATATTATTGGACCAGGTATAACAACCACCCGTCATATAAATCTCTCTCAACCCAAGCAAGTGTATAACAGAGTTAAATACCTCCGAGAAGTGGGACATAGATGTTTTTTTTGTTTTTCTCCCCACTATGTCGAATGATGTTAAAATCTCCCCCGACTAGATAAGGAATATTAATACTATGACACATGGATGACAGTTCAGCGATGAACTCAGGTTTCTGCTCGTCATGTGCAGCACCATATACAGTCATCAAGGCCCAGCTACAGTTTTTGCTCTTATCAAACAAGTTCAACTGTAGGGTGTATTTACCACACTTGGTCATAAGGATATCAAATTTTTCGTTATTAAGGACACAAAGAATGCCACCAGATTTCCCCCTAGAAGGATCCCATTCCCAATGAAATTTATGATTCGGGTCAATTTGTCTAAAAAAGGCAGGATTATAAGACTTCTTCATAGTTTCCTGAAGTCCAATAAAGTCTAATTCATTGGCATTAATCATGTCAATGAGGCAGGTGGACATGCCCTTTTTACCCACACCCCTACAATTCCAAAAAAACCTTTCATTTATATCGTTCGGGTTTATCTCTCGCTCTGGTAGGTCTGCCAGGTTCCATAGCAGCCCTACCCACCCCATTCTTCTGTTGACTTCTAGTCACGGGTCTAGTGGACTTATTAGGAGATAAAAACCACCACCGTTTTCCTGCGTTGATTTTTCTTTTTTTTTAGATTGAACCAGGATAAATGGTTCCTCAATATCTCTACTATCATCATCTCATGTTAAAGAGAGGGGCACATCATTACCCAACCCATCATTAACGATATTTTTTTGTGAATTAGTATCAATATTTTTGTCATGCAACAAATTTCTAGAGATTTCTAACTCACGCAAGATATCAACAGTAGCAAAGTCATCATCAGGGCAAAATAATATGCGCGTGGAACCATGGGCCAAGCTTGATGCGTCCCACCTACGAGCTCGTCGGAGCAAAATGATATCCAGACTGCTAAAACAGCGGACAGAATCCAACAAATGAAGCCAAGCGCATCAAAGCTTGGCCCATGTGGGCACGTCTGGGCTGCCGACCTGCCCGAAACTGATCGGTGGTTCAACTCGGATCGGAGAACCACCGCACACCCCATGTGCTACGGCCTCCGGCGAGTAGGCAACGCCGCCGAAGGCGTAGGCGCCCTCAATCTCGTCCTCGAAGCTCCATATCTGCTCCCCGAACACGCCGGCGGTCACCTCCGGCTCCCAGCCCTCGGCGTCGTCCGACGAGGAGGACGCCGCGGCCGCCGGCGGCAAGCCGAGCTCGTCGTCCGAGGCCTCGAGCAGGAAGCCTAGCTCTGGCTGAGGCGGCGTCAGGTCGTCGGCGCATATCTCCTCCTCAAGGCTCCGCATGACGGACGCCAGGTCGCCGGCCGCCGCGGCGTTGGTGTCGTCGTCGAGCAGGTCCAGTAGGTCCTCGGGCCTCATCCTCTTGGCGGCTTCCGCCTCAGCGGACGAGACAACTTCAAGGTCGGCACCCCTGGCCCTCTTGTTGCTGCCGGCGTACGAACTCAGCAACAGAGACGAGGAGGAGCTCTCCATGGCCGATGCACAGACTACGCTTGCTTCGCTTTCCCTTTGCTTCGGGTGCAACGGTCGTGGAGCGCGCAGGCATATAAGAGCATCTCCAGCCACGCCCTCAAGAAGTTGCTTTTTAAGTGTTTTTTTATCCGCCGGCGTTAAAAAATCGCTCAGGGCGCCGGGCGAATCGTTTTTGGCGCGAAGAGCCGCGGGCCCGCCGCGTCAGCGACTCTACTCTCTTCTCGCCCCTTCGTTTCCTCATCGCCTCGTTTTCCGCGACGAATCAATGGCAAAGCTGCCGCGCGCTGCCGCGCCGGTCAGCCTCCATTGATGCCTCACGGGCGGCGCAGTGAAGGCTGGGCGGCTGCCACGCGTAACGCGCCGGCCAAGCCTACCACGCGGCGTCTCCGCCTATAAAAGCCGACTGCAAGCGCGCCGAAGAGACTCACCCCGATCATCCACCGACGACGCGCTCATTTCTCCCCCTTTCATCCTCTCGCCGTCACCAGTTGAGAAAGCATGGCCGAGCGTTTCCCAGGCGGTGGCGCGGCGGCGAACGGATTCAGACGCCGTCATCTGCACGAGGACGAGGCTCGCCTCCTTTTCGAGGCCGAGTACCCGGTCCCGCCGAACATGCGGGTGCCCGGGGCATGGAGGATCAGCGCCGGCGGCGTGCCGGTGCCCCCGGTACCCATCGGTACGGCGCGGCGTGCGGAGATCGCACGCAACCGCTCGTCCCTGCCGCGTGCGATGAGGAAGGGGCCCCGGTACGTCCCCGACAGCCCAATCCGGGAGCTGTACTTTCGCCGCCGGCACGACGAGCAGCTCGAGGCCACCAACGGCGCCGTGCCCTCCGGTAAGTTCAACGCCGCCGGCCGGCGTCAGTGGTGGGGCGTGCCCGGGCGCACGTTGGAGTCTGTCCTCGAGTACATCGAGGGCGGCAACACGCCGCGCCTCGAGTACCCCGCTCCCCCGTCCTTCTCACGCCGCCGGGGAAGCTCCTGGACGCCGAGGCGCATGTAGACCTGGGTGTCCTCCTCCTCGTCCGGCGGCTCTCCCTGCCTCCACCTCCGCCCCGTCAAGCCGGAGCCCCAGGACACGCCTGTCAGCGCGCGTACCCGCAGCTCCGGCGCCCTCGTCGAGCCCAAGGTGGAGTCCAGCCTCCCCTTGGAGTACGAGAAGATAACCCGGCACGGCTTCTTCGACGAGGACGCCATGCGGTGGTCGCGCGACGACTACCTGCTCGAGGAGATGGTCCGGCAGCGCCGGGCCCTGGAGGAGATCGCCGCCCGCAAACGTGGGCGCGAGGACGAGGACGGTATCGTCGTCCTCGATAGCAACGACGACGACGCCCTCGGACCGTCCAGCCCGCCGCGCCAACTGGGGGAGGGATGCAGCAGGGACGGCGGAGGCGTAGGCGGGGGCGACGACAACGACGACGACGACGGCGGTGACTACACGCGGTTCTACAGCTTCCTCGGCATGTAGAACCGCGTGGGCGGGCGGCGAGGGAGACGGCGGGGGTAGCCCGCGGTAGTTTTTTTCTTTTTTTTTGTAAAATATGTTTAAATTTGAACGAACTCGCCCGTGTTTGCGTTGTGTTTGCGCCGAATTTAAACATTTTAAAAACTCGTGAGGGCCGCGACTGGGGGGCATCACGCCCCCAGTGCGCGGTTTAGCACCGGTGCGCCCCCAGGGGGTGATTTGTTGCCCCTCCTGGGGGGCCAACGGCTGGAGATGCCCTAAATAATTAGAGATCGGTCTGGCTTCACAGACATAATTGACATACGAGCGGCCAGAATGATTTTGTTACGGACGCCTCTAACCGGCGGCCGGCTGCCCACTAGCACTCCATGGTGGCCAGCCGAAAAAGGTAAGTTTTTGTCTTCCTGACTCATATTAGAAAAAGTAAACATGTGCGGACATATTTGAAGAGGATAAATAATTATAAAACATCCATGTGAACAGATGTGAACGTATTTAATTTGTGTTTTCAGTTTTTAAAAAAATCATAACTTTCAAACCGCGCATCGAAATTAAGATCCGTTTTCACTTTTGAAACCCTCGTGGCGTGCTCTTCGAAACTAAATCCCGCATGGCTATGTTTTGATGAAAAAAATTTGTGCAATTTTCTCCTTGTTTTGTGCAACTGCCTAGCCGTCGGTGTGCAACTACCTGACAGGGATGTGCAACTTTTGTCCAATACCGTAAACATGCAGATTTCAATAATGGTGCAAAACTAACTCGTTCCAATGAGATGTGCAACTTCGTCTGTTACACAGGCCAACTGCATAGTAGTTGATCTGCAACTTTTTCCTGCTCGTGGATGTGCTTCACTATTTGCTGCATCGGCCAACAACCTAACAGTGGATGTGCAACTTCGTATACTGCCACGGCCAACTGTCTAACTGTGATTTGCAACTTTCTCTCATACCCCATGGATGTGTAGTTTTCCTGCTAGCACATGGCCCAAACCACCCCCTAGTGAGTTTTGCAACTTTAGTACTCTGTTTATATGTACCTTTTTACCATTCAACTGTCCCTGCCTGTGAGATGTGCAACTTCGTATATTGCCCCTGGCCAACTACCTAGTAGACTATGTGCAACTCTGTTTGTTGGTCCCGCCAACTGAAAATACAGGTCCACAATTAGAGAGCATAGGGAGTTGCACATTGACTAATAGGCAGTTGGCTTGAACAATAGACTAAGTTACACATATCCCTTGCAGGGGAGGTGGGGGTAGGGTGTGCCAATAGTGAAAAACTACGCATCCACGAGTAGGGGGAGGGTTGCACAACGACTACTAGGTAGTTGGTCGGGACAGTAGACTAGTTGCACCATATAGCACGAAAGTTGGCATCAAAAAAATTTCATCGAAACATACCCATGTGGGATCTAGTTTCAAAGATCTCGTCACGAGAAATCCAACCGTGAAAACGGATCCAAATTCTGACGCATGATTTGAAAGATATAACTTCTTAAAATTTTGAAAAATCCGAAATAAATAGACGTGAATCTGTTTTTCGTCACATGTGACAAGTCTGACCGCATTTAATGCTAGTAGTCACATGCACTAGCAGACCATACATGCATGTATGCATGCGAGTGACAAAGCAGCTGCTCGTTCTCTCCAACAAACGCGCGTGCATTTTTAAGATTTCAGGTTTTCTTACCTGCGAGCGCATAACGTGTCCTTGTCGACAAGTACAGGTGCGCAATTACCTACGGAACATGTGTTGATGCGTTCGTCTCTTCACGTTAAACAGAGAATACACACGCATGCAGGGGCACCTCAATGAGGAATCAATGGACCAATGGAGCCATGCGCATATATATATTGTTAGATTTTCTATTTTTACAAATATTATTAGAGCATCTACAATTGGACGCTTCAAACTGAGTCCAAACGCCGGACGGACGGACCGGTCAAAGAAAAAAAATGATACACCCGGCATGTGACCTCCTCCTCTCGAGTTGTCGTTGCAAGCGGAATGATTATGGCATCATGCATGATGAGCACCAGCGGCATCACTCGCAAGTTAGACGAACTGAGACCACTTGACAAAGAAAATTAAACGGAATCAGCCGAGCGTACGATCGCTCTCTTCTTTCTCTGTATGTGAAGAAAAGAAAAAGGATATGTGTCCGCTGTGTTCCCAGGGAGTGAGAAAAGGCGGGCGGGGCGACCATTGACGTGGTTCTCTCGGCTCGGTTGGCGCCGCCCGACCTTTGGTGCATCGCCAGGGGAAGGCAACGCCGTGGACCGGATCGGCATCGGCGGCACGCTGCGGCGGCCAGCAAAGACCGGCGACATCCACATGCGCCGCGTCACCGGGTCAGTCCCGTGGTAGAATCATGCTGCTGCCGCTTTGATCATTCGCACGTCGCCACCCGCCTGCCTCTTTCCCTTCTTTCACCGGGAACGAAATCGTGGCTCACACACAAAGTTCGCCGGCCTAATTTATTCCGCAGCGCTAGATCTGACTTCCGTTTCTCATACGGATTTTTGCCCATCCCTCAGACGCTACTGCACTGGAGGGTTCTCCTTCCGCATCGTTGCGTGGCTGCTTTGATTGCAGGCTTTTGTATTTTAGAATATCTACAGCCAGACGCTTCAAATCCGTCCTATAAATTCGGGTGGATGGCTTGGTCACTGACTGGTCATGAAAATGTGAACTAGACGATCGCCTTAAACAGGTCTTAAATGCCCAGGCTGATCGCACCCGTCAGGTCGAGCCAAACTATGGGATGGACATGGGGCGCCTGGTCGCGTCTGTCGGGTCGGACTGGCGCTAGAGTCCCAGACGAAAACAGTCCGGAACCCGGCAGTTTGAAGCTCTTCTCCTCAGTCGGACCGATGTCGCCGCGCGTGGCGCGGCTCCGACGGGCCACATGTACCTAGGCCGGCTATTTAAGCCTACCGCCAGAACTGAACGCTACCCTCCACATTTTCCTCCTCCCGTTCGCTGCCGCCGCCACATTCCACTCCCCGTCTGCCACAACTAGTAGACATGCCCTCACGATGTCGAATGAGGAGCTACCCATTTCTAACGTCGGAGCGCTAGCTACAGTTACTTGAGCAGATCTAGGTAAGGCGCAAGTCCGGATCATCGTGGGGCTATCTTCAGATGCATTGGAAACAGACGAGGAGGAGGAGCCGGGGGAGGATGTGGGGAACGCTGGGGACGAGGATCTGTAGACGGAGCAGCAGGCCATCCTCGACTCCCTCTGCTTGGAGTTGGCTGCGGAGGCTAGACGCCATCGTCGGCAGGAGATGGAGGAGGAGGAGATGTTCGCCTACATGTATGGGGACAAGGAGGAGGAGCCAGAGCCCTCCTACGCACCCGTCCACCCGGCATCAACGTCGTAGATATCTCCGATGACGAAGATTAGTTAGGGTAGTAAATAAATAGAATTTTTGCATGCTTTGTCTAGATCTAGGGTTAAAATACAAGAGACTTAAATATAGAGTAGTAAATTTAAGGCGTGATCGATCACTGTCCATATAAACGCATCCGGTCCCGTCCACAAATGTTTGAGAGACCGAATTTGTCAAGTCCAGCTATAAATACTATTACCCACAGTGATCGAGCCCGATAGGGCAAATTTCTGATCCCAGCCGCCCAAACTTCCCTGCTCCAGGAATACCGTACTTTCAACTCGTGAGATCCCCACCGCCACCGCCCCAATATAATATTTTGAATTCATATGAGAAATTCTAAGAACCACAGGTTACTCGATGACTCGAATCTGGGTAAGCTAGACAGCTTCGTGCTATACTAACCAACAAGGTGACACCCAGTTCACAGATCTTCAATCTTCAGTGTACACCCGGTTGTGGCAAACATCGTCGACATTATTGCACGATTAGATGGTGACCTGCCGTGGGAAAGGACAACCCCGAAAGAGATCCAAGCTAGGGAGAGGACAGCCACCACGTCATGCCCAGTGCTCGAATCTAGAAAGAAAAAGATATGAACGGTCAATCTCGCGCTGTCGTGCAAATTCATTTTTCAAGTGCCATTGACAAGTTAGCCGTCAAGCAACAGCTTAGCTTCGCCGAGAAATACGATTCATAATCTCTTGGCTGGCTGTCTCGATATTTTTCGTACTAGGAAACTAATACAATCATTGTTCAAAAAAGAAAAAGAAAAACTAGTTCAATCAGTTTTATATGCGTTTTTTATTTAGGAAGAGAAAATGTGTCCCCAGACACTTTGACACAACATGTTTCCACAAGACTTTCGTGACAACTCCGATGTGTTTGCATTACTTTATGAGGACGGCAAATATGAATATGAATGAGATGGTAGTTGTTACAACTTCCAGATTGCCTGTATTATACTGGCGGATACGTGTAGACAAAATTCCATGCATCTTGCCAAATGCTCTTGTTTTATACGTGTAGAAATTATCCGTTCCATCCAACTCACATCCAAGTATCTTTTCTCCTCTTCTAGAATATACGCTGGAGAATTATTGGCCTATCTTTTCTTAAATAAAGTGAACATGAGGAACACTAGAAGATTGTGATTTCCCAATCCGTGTGAGTGGGCAGTTGAATCACACATGCTTTTATCTTTCTTTTTTCTCACTATTACAGTACTATTTAGGTTTGTCATGTCATTAGGTTAGGTCAACGTCCAAAGTGCAGGCACCCTATCATTTTGAACATTTTCATCAACGGCCACAAATCCGCATCTGCTTTTGGCTCGTACACTCGTTTTCATAATACTAACATAATTTTCATCGACAAAGTAAAAGACACTTTAGCGGATTTATTTAATTTTTTTCATTTCATATAAAAAGAAAAATTCCAAGAACAACATAAATATGAAGCTATTTTTTCTGGAACATTGAGAGAATTTTTTTTTCTTCGGATGATTTTTTTTCTCTCTACATGATTCATTCGAAGCAACACATTTTCCAGGTTTCTTCTCCACAGGTTTTCATCTTGCATCTAGAAACTTTACATCCCCAAAGGTTAAAAAAGGGTAAAGCTAATGTTAGCCAAAGGTAAAAAAGAAAAGGCTAATCCATTCACTAATGACTGATCAAACGGAGGGCATGGTCTCCTGGCGAAGCACGGCGAGATCGGACGGCCCGAAGGACTCGTCGCCGAAGCCAAACAGGCAGGCGTCGAAGCCGTCGTCGCCCCACTCGGCTGCGGCCGCAGCAGCCGGCACGGCGGCCTCCGGCGAGTAGGCAACGCCGCCGAAGGCGTAGGCGCCCTCAATCTCGTCCTCGAAGCTCCATATCTGCTCCCCGAACACGCGGGCGGGCTCCTCTGGTTCCCAGCCCCCAGCGTCGTCCGACGAGGAGGACGCCCCGGCGGCCGGCGGCAGGCCAAGCTCGTCGTCCGAGGCCTCGAGCAGGAACCCTAGCTCTGGCTGCGGCGGCGTCAGGTCGTCGGCGCATATCTCCTCCTCAAGGCTCCGCATGACGGAGGCCAGGTCGCCGGCCGCCGCGGCGTCGGTGTCGTCGTCGAGCAGGTCCAGCAGGTCCTCCGGCCGCATCCTCTTGGCGGCCTCCGCCTCCGCCTCAAGGTCGGCATCCCTGGCCCTCTTGTTGTTGCCGGCATACGAACTCGGCAACAACAGAGACGAGGAGGAGCTCTCCATGGCCGATGCACACACTATTCTTCCTTCTCTTTCCCTTTGCTTCGGGTGCAGCGGTCGTGAAGCGCACAGGCATATAAATAGTGAGGAGATCGGTCTGTCTTGAAAACATAATTGACATACGAGCGGCCGGAATGATTTTCTTACAGGCGAGCGCATAACATGTCATTGTCGACAAGTACAAGCGTGCAATTACCTATGGAACATGTGTTGATGCGTTCGTCTCTTCACGTTAAACAAACAATAGACGCGCATGCAGGGGCACCTCAATGAGGAACCAATGGACCAATGGAGCCATGCGCATACAGATATCATTAGGTTTTCATTTCCTACAAATATTGATAGAGCATCTACAGTCGGGCATCTCAAACCAAGTTCAAATGCCGGAGTGGATGGACCGGTCAAAAAAATTATATACCTGGACGTCTCAAACCGGGCTCAAACACCTGGGCTGGCGGGCGCCCCTAATACCTAGCCCGAATCTTGGGAGATATGAAGGAGTCCCGGGTGCGTCTGCCACGTCGGACTTATGTTGGGGTCCCATACGAAATCACTCGGAATACAAACTTTTTGACGGGGTGTCTTCTTCAAGGGGTGTGAATGTCGCGTGGCGCTGCTCCAGCTAGCCGCCAGAGGGCCAAAGTCCGGCTATTTATGCCGGACGACGACTTCCAGCCCTAGCCACATCCACTTGACCACTTCCCTCCATCTCTGCATCGCAAGCCCGAGCCGGATCCGCTTCCCTCCCTCTCCGCTCGCCGTCCGTCGAGAGCCATGGCCCAACAGGAGGTGACCACCTACTCTATGCTAACGCAAGAGCGGGCCTTCAGCTGCTCGAGGAGATTCGGGCTACGCACGAAGCCCGAATCGCGGTCGGCCTGCCTTCGGACTCCTCGGAACCGGAGAAGGGGGAGGAAGCGAAGCAGCAACCGAAGGCGAAGCAGGACCCCTACCCATGGAGGGGGCGGGCCGGAGGAGGAGACGGAGCCAGCTGCGGGCTTCGCCATGGAGGAAGCCCTGACAGAGTTCAAGGTCGCCCAAACGAAGGAGATGGTGTAGCAAGCCGCCACCCTAGAGTCCATCAAGTTGAAGGCCGCGATGAAGGCCAACTGGCGCTTCCTCCGCCAACAGAGGGCGGAGGTCGACAAAATCTTCACGTCTACTGAGTCCAGCGATGAGCCAGAGTTGCGGTAGGCGGCCATCTACCCAGAGCCCGGCAGAGAGATTGTGGACATCTCCTCCGATGATGATTAGTGTAGGGTAGGACATCTCCTCCGATGGTATGTAATTTTTATTTTTGATGGTTTATATGGATTTGAGGTATCAACTATGAGGTATTTGGATGCAGCGACGAAATTTGAGGTCCGTCCGGTCACTATGTACATGCTCTTTGATTGTCAAGCCAATGTTGAAATTAACAAATCTAGCCCTTGTTTAAACCTTTAGCACAAAATAAACCGGATAAAAAACATAAAATGGCCCACTTTGCATGACGCGGGGGCTAGGACGCCATGCTAGATAGCGCGACACTTTCGACGAAGGTCACTCTCGCGCCATTTAGCATGGCGCCCCAGCCCAGAATGTCGTGATACCTAGCATGGTGCCGGATTTGTTTGGATCTAGGCCATTCTGTGCTAATGTTTCAAAAGAGGGTTAGTTGTGTTCGTATTCACCAGGCCTCTGGCTAGAACCGAGGAACAGACTAAAGAAAACCTGCAAGCAGCAAAGAAAGAAAAGCTTCAGAGCCAGGCAGCTATGAATCCGATAACGACTTTGGCGGAGGACCATCTCTCTTGATGTGTTGCGCGTACCTGCCGCGGCATCGATCTTTCAGATGCGATCCGTTTCGAAAAGATTAAAATAATCTTTCAGATGCGGCAACCAAGGTATCTGTGTCTCTTTTCTGGCCTTTAATTCCCACACCCGGCATGGTCAACACAGGATTCGCTTGGGCAAATTGGCCTGGAGTTCAGAGCATACACATGGGCACACATGGCCGCGCAACAGCTTATCTGTACCTAAAACTGGATCATCGGAAGAAAGTTGCGTGTGAATTGCCCGGCAGCTTCCGGATGAAGCCGCAGCAAGTTCCAAGATATGGAGGAAGAAAAAAGATATATATACAGCCACGCTGGCAGTGAGATAATGCTACGGCTTTCTACGGAAGCTTAATTAGCACTAGCTTGTACTGATTGAGCTTGAGAGGAAAGCCAAACTGGCTAAGCTAAGAAAATCATTGTGTTGAACACATCTTATTAAAAGACTGGATGAGCTAAGCCAACTTGTATCACTGAATCCACCATTGCGGATGCTCTGCTTTTCACGGCAGAAATCAAGGGGAAATTTAGTGGTCAGATGACGCGTCATCATCATGAACAAGAACGGTAGCAGCAAATGGCAATGGATCAAGACATGGATGTCAAGTGTGGCAGTCAGAGTTTGATAGGGCCGAATGTTTGCAATGATGAGTAGGCTGGGCCCAAAATCATGGAATCGCCCATAATCTCTGGTCGGGCACTAGTGCTTCTCTCACGCTCACAAATGTAGGCACACAAGCTGCTCCCCCCTCATCCGTACGTACTAACTCAAGCACAAGCACCACGCCAGCACTATCTAGCCTTTTCTTCTAACAAAAGAGGTGATTTTTGTTGAGTCAATGTACATTATCAGGGATACAAACACACTAAGCACACGGTCACCAATCCAATGCATAGACACAAAAAAAATCACAACCGGCAAAGAGCAAAGTCATACGAAATCAGACTACCTAAATGGAGGAGAAAAGAAAATAAATCGAAGCGATCAAAACAACAAACGACGAGCTAAAATAATGTCCATCCGTACCAATCACCTTTTGCCATCACAAAGACAACGAAAAAGATTCTTCAACAACAACACTTTCGGGAGGGAACGATGCTCAAGCGCCGTTGTCGCCGGATCCAACCATTAAAAGTCAAATCCTATGCTTTTACCCTAAAGATAAAGTCTAGCAAATCCAGAATTACCTTCAACAAGTTAACGGCACAAAAGCACTGCATTGCCGGGTATAACCTGTTGGGTCGGACCTAGGGTTTTCATCCAAAGCTCCAAACTGGATACTCGATAAGCGCCATCAAATCAAAGTCATCATGTGTTGTCACCACCATTATTTGCAATGGCATCTTCTACATGCGTAGCACGGAGATACCACACAAGTGATGGCCATGTCACAGAAGTAGGTAGTCAAGATGCAACAAGTGTCAGTAACCACCAAAGGTCCAAAACGGCGACCGTCGCACATGAGATGAGGATTGGCGAGTGACGAAGGTCATCGATGCCGCCGGACAGACGGGAGTCCCGCGCCATCCACATACTCTGTCGTCCTCGTATGTGACTATAAAATTGGTCGTCTAAACATACTCATTATTGTCGTCAGATGTAAAGGTCCAAGACCCTCTAACATGTTGCGACGACCACCTAGCAGTGCAGGACCATGATGCCATACGTGCGCCCAAGTGAAGGACCGTCTCGTTGGGATGCAGAAGGTCGTTGATGCCGCCCGTCTACATGTTGAGGAACGTAGCAGAAATTCAAAATTTTGTACGCATCACCAAGATCAATCTATGGAGTGATCTGGCAACGAGGGGAAGGAGAGTGCATCTACATACCCTTATAGATCGCTAAGCGGAAGCGTTCAAGTGAACGGGGTTGATGGAGTCGTACTCGTCGTGATCCAAATCACCGATGATCCTAGTGCCGAACGGACGGCACCTCCGTGTTCAACACACGTACAGCCCGGTGACGTCTCCTACGCCTTGATCCAGCAAGGGGAGAAGGAGAGGTTGGGGAAGACTCCATCCAGCAGCAGCACGACGGCGTGGTGGTGGTGGAGGAGCGCGGGACTCCAGCAGGGCTTCGCCAAGCACTACGAGAGACGAGGAGGGAAAGGGGTAGGGCTGCGCCAACAGGGAGAGCAAATCACATGTGTTGGGCAGCCCCAAACCTCAAGTATATATAGGGGAAGGGGAGGGGCTGCGCCCCCACCTAGGGTTCCCTCCCTAGGGGTGACGGCAGCCCCCAGATCCCATCTGGGTGGCGGCCACAAGGGGGAGAGGGGGAGGCGCACCTGGGGTGGGCCTTAGGGCCCATCTGCCCTAGGGTTTGCCCCCTTCCCCTCTTGGAGGCGCCTTGGGCCTTGGTGGGGGGCGCACCAGCCCACCTGGGGCTGGTCCCCTCCTACACTTGGCCCATGCAGCCCTCCAGGGCTGGTGGCCCCACTTGGTGGACCACCGGGACCCTCTCGGTGGTCCCGGTACATTACCGATAAAACCCGAAACTTTTCCGGCGGCCAAAACAGGACTTCCCATATATAAATCTTTACCTCCGGACCATTCTGGAACTCCTCGTGACGTCCGGGATCTCATCCGGGACTCCGAACAACATTCGGTAACCACATATATCTATTCCCTATAACCCTAGCGTCATCGAACCTTAAGTGTGTAGACCCTACGGGTTCGGGAACCATGCAGACATGACCGAGACAACTCTCCGGTCAATAACCAACAACGGGATCTGGATACCCATGTTGGCTCCCACATGTTCCACGATGACCTCATCAGATGAACCACGATGTCAAGGATTCAATCAATCCCGTATACAATTCCCTTTGTCTAGCGGTACGATACTTGCCCGAGATTCGATTATCGGTATCCCGATACCTTGTTCAATCTCGTTACCGGCAAGTCCCTTTACTCGTTCCGTAACACATCATCCCGTGATCAACTCCTTGGTTACATTGTGCACATTATGACGATGTCCTACCGAGTGGGCCCAGAGATACCTCTCCGTTACACGGAGTGACAAATCCCAGTCTCGATTCATGCCAACCCAACAGACACTTTCGGAGATACCTGTAGTGTACCTTTATAGCCAACCAGTTACGTTGTGACGTTTAGCACACCCAAAGCACTCCTACGGTATCCGGGAGTTGCACAATCTCATGGTCTAAGGAAATGACACTTGACATTAGAAAATCTTTAGCATACGAACAACACGATCTTTATGCTAGGCTTAGGATTGGGTCTTGTCCATCACATCATTCTCCTAACGATGTGATCCCGTTATCAACGACATCCAATGTCCATGGTCAGAAAACCGTAACCATCTATTGATCAACGAGCTAGTCAACTAGAGGCTTACTAGGGACATGTTGTTGTCTATGTATCCACACATTTATCTGAGTTTCCTATCAATACAATTCTAGCATGGATAATAAACGATTATCATGAACAAGGAAATATAATAATAACCAATTTATTATTGCCTCTAGGGCATATTTCCAACAGTCTCCCACTTGCACTAGAGTCAATAATCTAGTTCACATCGCCATGTGATTAACACTCATAGGTCACATCGCCATGTGACCAACATCCAAGAGTCTACTAGACTCAATGATCTAGTTCACATCACTATGTGATAAACACTCAAAGAGTTTTGGGTTTGATCATGTTATGCTGCGAGAGAGGTTGTAGTCAACGGGTCTTGCCATATTCAGATCCCTATGTATTTCGCAAAACTTTATATCGTAGATGCTGCTGCCACGTTCCACTTGGAGCTATTCCAAATTGTTGCTCCATTATACGTATCCGGTATCTCTACTCAGAGCTATCCGGATAGGTGTTAAGCTTGCATCGACGTAACTCTTTACGTCGAACTCTTTATCACCTCCATAACCGAGAAACATTTCCTTATTCCTCTAAGGATAATTTTGACCGCTATCTGGTGATCTACTCCTAGATCACCTTTGTACCCTCTTGCCAGACATGTGGCAAGGCACACATCAGGTGTGGTACTCAGCATGGCATACCGTATAGAGCCTATGACAAGATCATAGGGGACGACCTTCGTCCTTCCTCTTTCTTCTGCCGTGGTCAATCTTTGAGTCTTACTCAACTTCACACCTTACAACTCAGGTAACAACCCCTTCCTTGACTCATCTATTTTGAACTCTGAGTGAGTCCTGGATTAGGGGGTGTTCGGGTAGCCGGACTATACCTTCAGCCGGACTCCTGGACTATGAAGATACAAGATTGAAGACTTCGTCCCGTGTCCGGATGGGACTTTCCTTGGCGTGGAAGGCAAGCTTGGCGATGCGGATATTCAAGATCTCCTACCATTGTAACCGACTTTATGTAACCCTAACCCTATCCGGTGTCTATATAAACCAGAGGGTTGTAGTCCGTAGGCAATCAACTCCATACACAACAATCATACCATAGGCTAGCTTCTAGGGTTTAGCCTCCTTGATCTCGTGGTAGATCTACTCTTGTACTACCCATATCATCAATATTAATCAAGCAGGAGTAGGGTATTACCTCCATCGAGAGGGCCCGAACCTGGGTAAAAAACATCTTGTCCCTTGTCTCCTGTTACCATCCGGCCTTGACGCACAGTTCGGGGCCCCCTACCCGAGATCCGCCGGTTTTGACACCGACATTGGTGCTTTCATTGAGAGTTCCTCTGTGTCGTCGCCTTTAGGCCCGATGGCTCCTTTGATCATCAACGACGATACGGTTCAGGGTGAAACTTTTCTTCCCGGATAGATCATCGTCTTCGGCGGCTTCGCTCTGCGGGCCAATTCACTCGGCCACCTGGAGCAGATCGAAAGCTACGCCCCTGGCCATCAGGTCAGGTTTGGAAGCCTAAACTACACGGCTGACATCCACGGGGACTTGATCTTCGACGGATTCGAGCCACAGCCAAGCGCGCCGCACTGTCTCGATGGGCATGATATAGCTCTGCCGCCGAACAGCGACTTGGAGGCCGCATACGCATCGGTTTCGACCATTGATTAGGAGCATACTGCGCCGATCGAGGATCAGCGGTTAGACGCTGCCTCAGGGGCTGCGATCTCAGAGGCGATCGAGCCGAACTCCAGCCCCGCACTCCGCATGGCCCGTGACTCCGAGGATCCGGACTCCTCCCCGGACTCCGAACCCCCCGCGCCCCTGCGAATCGAATCCGATTGGGCGCCGATAATGGAGTTCACCGCCGCAGACATCTTTCAGCATTCGCCTTTTTGCGACATCCTGAACTCTCTTAAGTCTCTCTCTTTATCAGGAGAGCCCTGGCCGGACTACGGTCAGCGAGGGTGGGATACGGACGATAAGGAAATTCAAAGCCCACCCACCACCCACTTTGTAGCCACTGTCGACGATCTAACCGACATGCTTGACTTCAGCTCCGAAGACATCGACGGCATGGACGACGATGTAGGAGACGAACAGGAACCACCACCTGTAGGGCGCTGGAAGGCCACCTCGTCATATGACATATATATGGTGGATACTCCAAAAGATGGAGATGGCGATGGAACAGTGGGTGATGACGCCCCCAAGAAACAGCCGAAGCGCCGGCGTCAGCAGCGCCGCTCTAAATCCCGCCAAAGCAAAAACGGTGATTCTGGCACGGGAGATAATACTACCCCGGATAACGCCGAAGAACACCCACCTCAGCAAGATTCGGCACAGGAAGATGGAGAAGCCAGCCCTCATGAGAGAGCGGCAGACCGAGAGGTCGAGGATGATAACTATACGCCTCCCTACGAAGACGAGGCAAGACTCGATGACGACGAATTCGTCATACCATCAGACCCTGCCGAACAAGAGCGTTTTAAACGCAGGCTTTTAGCCACGGCAAGCAGCCTCAAGAAAAAGCAGCAATAGCTTAAAGCTGCCCAAGATTTGCTAGCTGACAGATGGACTGAAGTCCTTACGGCCGAAGAGTATGAACTCGAACGCCCCTCCAAGAGTTACCCAAAGCGCAGGCCACTACCCCGATCAGAGGAGGAAGCACCTACATCACCAGCGCATGACATGGCAGACCGGCCACCTCGCGGCCGCGACAGAGAGGCCCCTCGGCCCTCCACCCAAGCCATGCCCCGACGCCGCTCAACTAAGGCACGGGAAAATGCGCCCGACCTGCGAGACATACTGGAGGATAAGGCAAGACAAACAAGATCGATCTACGGATCGCGCAGGCGCCCTACGGCATGTGACAATGATCTTCACTCCGGATACAACAAATCCGGCCGGGCCGAACACAACAGACATAGCGCTTCCGAGCTACGTCGTGATATAGCCCAGTACAGAGGCGCCGCACACCCGCTATGCTTCACGAATGAAGTAATGGATCATAAAATCCCAGAGGGTTTCAAATCCGTAAACATCGAATCATACGATGGCACAACAGACCCGGCGGTATGGATCGAGGATTATCTCCTTCACATCCACATGGCACGGGGCGATGATCTACACGCCATCAAATACCTCCCGCTCAAACTTAAAGGACCGGCCCGGCATTGGCTTAACAGCTTGCCAGCAGACTCAATCGGTTCTTGGGAGGCCCTGGAAGCCGCATTGCTCGACAACTTTCAGGGCACTTACGTGCGACCGCCGGATGCCGACGACTTAAGCCACATAATTCAGCAGCCAGAGGAATCGGCCAGACAATTCTGGACACGGTTCCTAACAAAGAAAAACCAAATAGTCGACTGTCCGGACGCAGAGGCCCTAGCAGCCTTCAAGCATAACATCCGTGACGAGTGGCTTGCCCGACACCTGGGACAGGAAAAGCCGAAATCCATGGCAGCCCTCACGACACTCATGACCCGCTTTTGCGCGGGAGAAGATAGCTGGCTAGCTCGCAGTAACAACTTATCAAAGAACCCTGGTAATTCGGATACCAAGGACAAAAGTGGCAGGACACGTCGGAATAAGCAAAAACGCCGCGTTAACAGCGACAACAATGAAGACACGGCAGTCAATGCCGGATTCAAAGGCTATAAATCCGGTCAGCAGAAAAAGCCATTCAAAAAGAATACTCAGGGCCCATCCAGTTTGGACCGAATACTCGATCGCTTGTGCCAGATACATGGCACCCCCGAAAGGCCAGCCAATCACACTAACAGGGATTGTTGGGTGTTCAAGCAGGCAGGCAAGTTAAGGGCCGAAAACAGAGACAAGGGGCTGCACAGCGACGACGAGGAGCCCAAGCCGCCGAACAACAATGGACAGAAGGGCTTTCCCCCACAAGTGCGGACGGTGAACATGATATACGCGACCCACATTCCCAAGCGGGAGCGGAAGCGTGCGCTACGGGACGTATACGCCATAGAGCCAGTCGCCCCAAAGTTCAACCCATGGTCCTCCTGCCCGATCACTTTTGATCCAAGGGACCATCCCACTAGCATCCGTCATGGCGGCTTCGCCGCATTGGTTCTCGACCCAATTATCGACGGATTTCATCTCACAAAAGTCCTCATGGACGGCGGCAGTAGCCTGAACCTGCTTTATCAGGATACAGTGCGGAAAATGGGCATAGATCCCTAAAGGATTAAGCCCACAAGAACGACCTTTAAAGGCGTTATACCAGGTGTAGAAGCCAACTGTATAGGCTCAGTAACACTTGACGTGGTCTTCGGATCTCCGGACAATTTCTGAAGCGAAGAGTTAATCTTCAATATAGTCCCGTTTCGCAGTGGCTATCACGCCCTTCTCGGACGAACCGCATTTGCAAAGTTCAATGCGGTGCCGCACTACGCATATCTCAAGCTCAAGATGCCAGGCCCTCGAGGAGTAATTACGGTCAACGGAAACACCGAACGCTCCCTCCGTACGGAGGAGCATACAGCGGCTCTCGCAGCGGAGGTACGAAGTAGCCTTCTCAGGCAATTCTCCAGCCCGGCCATTAAAAAGCCAGACACTGCCAAGCGCGCCCGGAGTATCCCACAGCAGGACCGCCTGGCACACTCTGAGCAAGCGTAGAAATGCGGCCCCAACCCCAGCTATCGCGACATAGCGAAACCAGTACCTCGCGTACATAACTACGCCCTTGAAATACCATGGGCACAGGGGAAGGGGCACAATAACGGCACGCCCAGAATACGGCTTAAAACGTACTAGGGGCTGCCGGATTCTCTTTTTAATTTTTTCTTACCTTCAGGACTCCATACTTCGGACGACCTGTTCGGCAATTCGACTGCCGCACAAACGATGCAAGATCCAGGGAGGCAGACAAGCCATGCCGCACTATGGAACTCCCAGGTGGTCTCTGTTATGAGCGGTATACCTGTTTTAAATACAATTCCGCGGCCTGCCCCCGGTCAGGACATACTGAATAGTCCAATATCTTTTGCTTACCGCACTATTTGTATCGTTCGGCTTTGATAAATAGCCTTTATATAAACAATGCATAGCTTTTGTCTATTTTCTGCATTACTCTCTTTTATATATGTTCATTAATGACATGTTGCACCCATACACTGTGGTACGGCAAGTACGCCAGGGGCTTCAGTACCCTTTAATATGGTGTGAGAAGTCCGTACACTTTCACAAGTGCGGCACCCCGAACTTATAGCACTATATGCATCGGCTCCGAATCATGATTTGGGTCAATAGTTGGGTTTGCCCGGCTCCTATGTTTTGGTGCCTTACGTTCCGCTATATCGGCTAAGGTAGCACTAGGATAACCACTGCGATTATGCCCCGGTTGAGCTGGGTTAAGCACCTCAGTGGAGAAAGCTAAAATTGACTGTCATGATGAGGTGAGAGACCGGTCGCTGTTCGAGAGGTTTTTTGAGTCCCTAAAGACTTATGCCACTTCGAGCGAGGAGCCGGATTTGTCCGGCCAAGGCGTGGATAGCGCCCCGAACTCGGTCTTCCGAACTAGGGGCTTCGCCGAAATTTAAAATTATAAAGTTCTATGGCTAAGTGAGAGTGTTCAAGCATTATAGTCCGATTGCCTGGTTCGTTGTGCTGAGCGCCTCCCTCGAAGGACCCAACTATGGGAAAAAGAGCGCTCAGGTTTATCCCGAACACCCCAGCACTAGTGGCATGGGGGCAGAAGTCGACGACTGGCCATCTCTCAATTTTTTGATAAATGGCCGCACAGAAAATAATATTTTAAATTCAACAAGCATTGCTTAAGCGCCTATGAACAAATTTTCAGCGCACAGGATAAAAACGAGCGAGTTTATTCAAAAATTACATCCTTGGTACATTCATCCGCCACAAGGCAGACACCCGTAAGAACATCTTTATAATAGTTCTCGGGCTTGCGATGCTCCTTCCCCGGCGGCGGCCCATCCTTCACAAGCTTCTCACCTTCCAGCTTACCCAAGTGCACCTTTGCACGGGCAAGGGCCCGACGGGCACCTTCGATGCAGACAGAGCGCTTGATGACCTCGAGCCTTGGACAGGCCTCCACCAGCCGCCGCACCAGCCCGAAGTAGCTCCCAGGCAGGGCCTCTCTGGGCCACAGCCGAACTATGAAGCCCTTCATGGCCTGTTCGGCCGCCTTGTGGAGCTCGACCAGCTGTTTCAGCTGGTCGCTCAAGGGCACAGGGTGTCCGGCCTCAGCATACTGAGACCAGAACACCTTCTCCGTCGAGCTGCCCTCTTCAGCTTGGTAGAATGCGGCGGCGTCGGATACGCTGCAGGGAAGATCTGCGAATGCCCCTGGAGAACTCCGGATTCGGGTAAGTAACAAGTAGTTTACTTTTATATTTCTGCTTTGCATAAAGAATGCCTTACCCGCTGCTATCTTCTTAATCTCCTCCAACTCTTGGAGGGCCTTTTGGGCTTCGGCCTTGGCAGACTTGGCAGTCTCAAGGGCCGCCGCAAGCTCGGACGCTTGGGTCTTTGACTCAAGCTCCAAACTCTCATGTTTTTCATGAGAGCCTGAAGCTCTTGCTGCACCTCGCCGACCTGAGCCCCAAGTTTCTCTCGCTCGGTGCGCTCCGCGGCCGTTTTCTTTTCGGCCTCGGACAGCGCCTGCTTGAGGGTCGCCACCTCAGTCGTGGCCCCTATAATAAGCAGTGCAATCTAGTTATTTTTTGCAATCACGCCTCTCTATAGGCACTTTTTCTGTAAGGTATTTCCTACCTTCTTTTTCCTTGAGATGTCGCTTGGCAAGGCCGAGCTCTTGCTCGGTCCACTTGAGGTTCTGTTTCAGGACACCCACCTCCGCAGTCAGTGCGGCGGTGGATAGCAGCGAAGCCTGCACACGCATATTGACTCTTTATTGTTAGACTCCTGCGAAATTTACAAGATCCTCTATTCGGCTTTTCTTTTCGAACGCCAAACAGAGCATCAGGGGCTATTGTCTATGCGGTTATATTTTTACATATTTTTACTTACCTCGAAGCCCATTAGGAGGCTAGCGCAAGCTTCACTCAGTCCGCTCTTGGCGGACTGAACCTTCTGGATCACCGTACTCATAATAGTACGGTGCTCCTCGTCGATGGAGGCGCCGTCAAGCACCTCGAGCAGATTGTCCGGCACCTCCGGTTGGACGGAGGCCGCCGGCTCAAAAGGCTTGCTCCTCTTGGAAGGAGTTCGCCTACCGCGGTCCGGAACTGTTGAAGATTCCGGCGCGGTGTCCGGCACAAAGCCGGACTTTGAGCCCTAGGGGGTCTTGTCCCCTTTACTCCTGGGGTCCGGGAGGTCGCCCTGCGGCTCCTCCAGGACCACCTCCTCCTGCCCCGGAGCTCGCTGCGATGCCACTTCGGCGTCGTCCGCAGTGCGGGGGGAGACAGCGGGCGGAACTGAGTTCACGTCCGATGAATCCAGGGAGCCGCTCGACGACTCATTGAGTTCGGCCCGGGGCGGGCTGCATAATTATGTTCGACATTAGGGAAAGTTGTGCAACAAAGAAACATCATGAGTTATTCTGATATCCGAACTTACGATTTCGCCGGACGCTTGGCCCTGTTTGGCCACTCCTCTTTGCCCAATTCGGAGTTGGGGGCGTAGTCCGGCGGATGGGTCTTCCTTTTCCTAGACCCCTTGGCCTCCCCCGTTGGGGCGGCCTTCCTCTTCTCTCCTCCCCCCGCTGGGAGGGAGAGGTTTCTTCTTCCTCTTCCTCGTCTTCACAGGGGGAGTGCATCTCGGACTCGTCGGACGACGAGTCCGACACCACCATATGCCGGGAAATCTTTCGGGTCCCCGTGGCCTTTTTCTTCTTGGCCTTCTTCTCCGGCACCACATAAGGTGCCGGAACCAGCAGTTTCGCTAGTAGAGCGGGGGCTGGGTCTTCGGGCAAGGGAGCCGGACAGTTAATCGATCCAGACTTCGCCCGCCAAGCCTGTCAAAGGTAAGGGAGCTTAGATCCCGCATAGAGTCAAACTATGAAAAAACTTAACATCCTGTAAAAGGTGAAAATAGGTTACCTCGCTAGCGTGACGCTGCGAGCTGTATCCGCGGTCCTCGAAAGCGGATGTGGGAGCCTCGGCGCCTTTGGTTAGCACCTTCCAGACATCTTCATACGTCGTGTCGAAGAGCCTGTTAAGGGTTTGGTGCTGCGCCGGGTTGAACTCTCACAAATTAAAGCCCCGTTGTTGACACGGGAGGATCCGGCAGACGAGCATAACCTGGACTACATTGACGAGCTTGATCGGCTTGCTCACCAGGGACTGGATGCATATCTGCAGTCCGGTCACCTCTTTTTCGTCGCCCCACGACAGGCCCGTCTCTTTCCAGGACATAAGCCGCGTGGGAGGTCTGGATCGGAACTCGGGGGTTGCGATCCATTTCGGATCGCGCTGCTCGGTGATGTAAAACCACCACGATTGCCACCCCTTCAGGGTCTCCACGAAGGAGCCCTCGAGCCATAGGACGTTGGCCATCTTGCCCGCCATGGCGCCTCCGCATTCCGCCTGGCTGCCGCGCACCACCTTGGGCTTGACGTTGAAGGTCTTGAGCCAGAGGCCGAAATGGGGGCGGATGCGGAGGAAGGCCTCACACACGACGATAAACGCCGAGATGTTGAGGACGAAGTTCGGGGCCAGATCGTGGAAATCCAGGCCATAGTAAAACATGAGCCCACGGACAAATGTGGAGGAAGTGGGGAAGGAATACTACCCACTCATGGGGCCTTGGGGTGGGGAGAAGCTGCCCCTCCTCGGGAAGCCGGTGCGCGATGCCTTTGGACAACTATCCGGCCTTCCTTAGCTTTTTGACATGGCCCTCCGTGACGGAGGAGACCATCCACTTGCCTCCCGCTCCGGACATTGTTGGAGAAGGTTGAGGTGGGAAGTGCGGGCTTGGGCGCTGGAGCTCGAGTGCACAGGAGATGGATAGGCAATAGAGGAAGAAGGCGTAGGTAAAAGGGTGGATCCTTATCCCCTTATATGGGCGGATGCGGTTGTGCGTCCCCACCAGCCTAGTAAAACTTGCTTGCCTCCCAAGCGCCGTGATAAATGGCGCGGTTGGGTTACCCACGTCCGTATTGATGAGAATCCCGTAAAGGGGGTACACGATCTCTGCTTTGACAAGACGTGCCAAGGAAACCGCCTCGCAAAACATGCTGAGGTGGAAAAGTAAAAACGATTCGAGCAAAGGACTTGGCCGTAGTGTGATGACGCACTGCGGAATACGTCGGCAGATTTGATTTGTGTCAATATTATTCTCTCTATGGCAATATGTGGAAACTTATTTTGCAGAGCCGGACACTACTCTTGGTGTTTACAATCTTCTACGAAGGACTTGGAGGAGGAACCCGCCTTGCAATGCCGAAGACAATTTGCGCGCTGGACTCGTCGTCATTGAAGCCTGGTTCAGGGGCTACTGAGGGAGTCCTGGATTAGGGGGTGTTCAGGTAGCCGGACTATACCTTCAGCCGGACTCCTGGACTATGAAGATACAAGATTGAAGACTTCGTCCCGTGTCCGGATGAGACTTTCCTTAGCGTGGAAGGCAAGCTTGGCGATGCGGATATTCAAGATCTCCTACCATTGTAACCGACTTTATGTAACCCTAACCCTATCTGGTGTCTATATAAACCGGAGGGTTGTAGTCCGTAGGCAATCAACTCCATACACAACAATCATACCATAGGCTAGATTCTAGGGTTTAGCCTCTTGATCTCGTGGTAGATCTACTCTTATACTACCCATATCATCAATATTAATCAAGCAGGAGTAGGGTATTACCTCCATCGAGAGGGCCCGAACCTGGGTAAAAAACATCTTGTCCCTTGTCTCCTGTTACCATCTGGCCTTGACGCACAGTTCGGGACCCCCTACCCGAGATCCGCCGGTCTTGACATCGACAAACTCCTTCAAAAACATGTCAAGGTGTGCGTTTTTTGAAAGTATCATCAGGCGTCTTGATCTATCTCTATAGATCTTGATGCCCAATATGTAAGTAGCTTTATCCAGATCTTCCTTTGAAAATCACTCTTCAAAAAAACCGTTTATGCTTTCCAGAAATTCTACATTATTTCGGATCAACAGTATGTCATCCACATATACTTATCAGAAATGTTGTCGTGCTCCCACTCACTTTCTTGTAAATACAAGTTTCTAACAAACATTGTATAAGCCTAAAAGCTTTGATTACTCCATCAAAGCATATATTCCGACTCCGAGATGCTTGCTCTAGTCCATAGAAGGATTGCTGGAGCCAGCATACCTTTTAGCATCCTTAGGATCGTCAAAAACGTTTATTGTATCACATACAACTTTTCTTACGAAAACTTGGTAAGAAAACTTGTTTTGACATCCATCTGTAAGATTTCATAATCGAAATACAGCTAATACTAACATGATTCCGACGTACTTAAGCATCGCTACGGGTGAGAAATTCTCATCGTAGTCAACTCCTTGAACTTGTGAAAAGACTCTTTCCCACAAGTCGAGCTTCATAGACGGTAACATTACCGCCCACGTCCGTCTTCTTCTTAAAGATCCATTTATCTCAATGGCTTGCCGATCATCGGGCAAGTCCACCAAAGTCCATATTTTGTTCTGATATATAAATCCTATCTCGGATTTCTTGGCTTCTAACCATTTGTCGGAATACGGGCCCACCATCGCTTCTCCATAGATCGTAGGTTCATTGTTGTCTAACAACATGATGTCTAAGACAGGATTACCGTACCACTTAGGAGTAGTACATTTCCTTGTCAACCTACGAGGTTCGATAGCAACTTGATCCGAAGCTTCATGATCACTATCATTAACTTCCTATTCAACAGACGTAGGTGCCACAGAAAACATCTTTCTATGTTGCATCATTCTCTAGTTGAAATAAATGTTCGACAACCTCATCAAGTTCTATCTTCCTCCCACTCAATTCCTTCGAGAGAAACTCCTTCTCGAGAAAGGACCCGTTCTTAGCGACAAACAATTTGCCCTCGGATCTGAGATAGAAGGTATACCCAACTGTCACCTTTGGGTATCCTATGAAGATGTGTTTGTCCGCTTTGGGTTCGAGCTTCTCCGGCTGAAGCCTTAAGCATCGCAGCCCCAAACATTAAGAAACGACAACTTTGGTTTCTTGCCAAACCAATGTTCATACGATGCCATCTCAACGGACTTAGATGGTGTCCTATCTAAAGTGAATGCAGCTGTCTCTAATGCATAACCTCAAAATGAAAACGGTAGATTGGTAAGAGACATCATAGATCGCACCATATCTCATAGGGTTCAATTACGACGTCCGGACACACCATTACCTTGTGGTGTTCCAGGTGGCTTCAACTGTGAAACAATTCCACAATGTCTTAAGTGTTTGCCAAACTCATAACTCAGATATTCTCATTGATCAGATCGTAGGAATTTTATCTTCTTGTTATGATGATTCTTAACTCCACTCTGAAATTGCTTGAACTTTTCAAACGTTTCAGACTTGTGCTTCATTAAGTAAATATACCTATATCTACTCAAATCGTTAGTGAAGATGAGAAAATAGCGATATCCACCGCACACTCCAATTCTCATTGGATCACACACATCTGCATGTATGATTTCCAACAAGTCACTTGCCCGTTTCGTTGTACCTGAAAACGGGGTCTTAGTCATCCTGCCCATGAGGCATGGCTCGCATGTGTCAAGTGATTCAAAATCAAGTGACTCCAAACATCCATCGACATGGAGTTTCTTCATGCATCTTATGCCAATATGACCTAAACGGCAGTGCCACGAGAAAGTGGTACTATCATTATTAACTCTACATCTTTTGGCGTGAACATGTGTATTACCACGACCGGGATTCAATGAACCATTCACATAGGGTGCATGACCATGAAAGGTATCATTCATGTAAACAGAATAACCATTATTCTCTAACTTAAATGAATGACCGTATTGCAATGAACATGATCTAATCATATTCATGCTCAACGTAGACACCTGATAACATTTATCTAGGTTCAATACTAATCCCGAAGGCAGATGGAGCGTGCGATGGTGATCTCATCAACTTTGGAAACACTTCCAACACACATCGTCACCTCGCCCTTAGCCAGTCTCCGTTTAGTCCGTAGCTTTTGCTTCAAGTCACCAGTAATAGCAACTGAACCGGTATCCAATACCCAGGTGCTACCAGGAGTACTAGCGAGGTACACATTAATAACACGTATATACTTTGTTGAAGTTGCCAGCCTTCTTATCTACCATGCATTTGGGGTAATTCCGCTACCAGTGACCGTTCCCCTTACAATAGAAGCACTTAGTCTCGGGTTTGGGTTCAACCTTGGGTTCCTTTACTGGAGCGGCGACTGGTTTGCCATCCATGAAGTTTCCCTTCTGGCCCTTGCCCTTCTTGAAACTAGTGGTCTTATTAAACCATCAACACTTGATGCTCCTTCTTGATTTCTACCTTTTGCGGTCTTAAGCACCGCGAACAGCTCCAGGATCAACTCCATCCCTTGCATGTCATAGTTCATCAGGAAGATCTAGTAGCTTAGTGATAGTGGCTAGAGAACTCTATCAATCACTATCTTATCTGGAAGTTTAACTCCCACTTGATTTAAGTGATTGTAGCACCCAGACATTCTGAGCACATGCTCACTAGCTGAGCTATTCTCCTCCATCTTGTTGGCAAAAAGAACTTGTCAGAGGTCTCACACCTCTCAACACGGGCATGAGCCTGAAATCCCAATTTCAGCTCTTGGAACATCTCATATGTTCTATGGCGTTCAAAACGTCATTGGAATCCCGATTCTAAGTCGTAAAGTATGGTGCACTAAACTATCAAGTAGTCATCAGGATGTGTCTGTCAGGTGTTCACAACATCCACAGATGACGCTGTAGGGGTTTGCACATCAAGCGGTGCATCAAAGACGGCAGCCTTCTGTGTAGCAGTGAGGAACATATTGAAACAGGGAGCTACAACGTGAGCTATTTATCTACAACATATTTGCAAAGACAATTTAGACTATGTTCATGATAATTGAGTTCATCTAATGAACTCCCACTCAGATAGACATCCCTCTAGTCATCTAAGTGAAACATGATCCGAGTCAACTAGGCCGTGTCCGATCATCACGTGAGACGGACTAGTCAACATCGGTGAACATCTTCATGTTGATCGTATCTTCTATACGACTCATGCTCGACCTTTCGGTCTTCCGTGTTCCGAGGCCATGTCTGTACATGCTAGGCTCGTCAAGTCAACATAAGTGTTTTTGCTGTGTAAATTTGGCTTACACCCGTTGTATTCGAACGTTAAAATCTATCACACCCGATCATCACGTGGTGCTTCGAAACAACGAACCTTCGCAACGATGCACAGTTAGGGGGAACACTTTTCTTGAAATTTTAGAGAGGGATCATCTTCTTTAAGCTACCGTCGTTCTAAGAAAATAAGATGTAAAACATGATAAACATCACATGCAATCAAATAGTGACATGATATGGCCAATATCATTTTGCTCCTTATGATCTCCATCTTCGGGGCTCCATGATCATCGTTGTCACCGGCGTGACACCATGATCTCCATCATCATGATCTCCATCATCGTGTCTTCTTGAAGTTGTCTCGTCATCTATTACTTCTACTACTATGGCTAACGCTTTAGCAATAAAGTAAAGTAATTACATGACGTTTATGTTGACACGCAGGTCATAAATAAATAAAGACAACTCCTATGGCTCCTGCCGGTTGTCATACTCATCAACATGCAAGTCGTGATTCCTATTACAAGAACATGATCAATCTCATACATCACATATATCATTCATCACATCCTTTTGGCCATATCACATCACAAGGCATATGCTGCAAAAACAAGTTAGACGTCCTCTAATTGTTGTTGCAAGTTTTTACGTGGCTGCTATAGGTTTCTAGCAAGAACGTTTCTTACCTTCGTGAAAACCACAACGTGATATGCCAATTTCTATTTACCCTTCATAAGGACCCTTTTCATCGAATCCGATCCGACTAAAGTGGGAGAGACAGACACCCGCTAGCCCATCTGCCCTAGGGTTTGCCCCCTTCCCCTCTTGGAGGTGCCTTGGGCCTTGGTGGGGGGGCGCACCAGCCCACCTGGGGCTGGTCCCCTCCCACACTTGGCCCATGCAGCCCTCCGGGGCTGGTGGCCCCACTTGGTGGACCACCGGGACCCTCCCGGTGGTCCCGGTACATTACCGATAAAACCCGAAACTTTTCCGGCGACCAAAACAGGACTTCCCATATATAAATCTTTACCACCGGACCATTCCGGAACTCCTCGTGATGTCCGACATCTCATCCGGGACTCTGAACAACATTTGGTAACCACGTATATCTATTCCCTATAACCCTAGCGTCATCGAACCTTAAGTGTGTAGACCCTACGGGTTCGAGAACCATGCAGACATGACCGAGACAACTCTCCGGTCAATAACCAACAGCGGGATCTGGATACCCATGTTGGCTCCCACATGTTCCACGATGATCTCATCGGATGAACCACGATGTCAAGGATTCAATCAATCCCGTATACAATTCCCTTTGTCTAGCGGTACGATACTTGCCCGAGATTCGATCGTCGGTATCCCGATACCTTGTTCAATCTCGTTACCGGCAAGTCTCTTTACTCGTTCCGTAACACATCATCCCGTGATCAACTCCTTGGTCACATTGTGCACATTATGATGATGTCCTACCGAGTGGGCCCAGAGATACCTCTCCGTTACACGGAGTGACAACTCCCAGTCTCGATTCGTGCCAACCCAACAGACACTTTCGTAGATACCTGTAGTGTACCTTTATAGCCACCCAGTTACGTTGTGACGTTTGGCACACCCAAAGCACTCCTATGGTATCCGGGAGTTGCACAATCTCATGGTCTAAGGAAATGACACTTGACATTAGAAAAGCTTTAGCATACGAACTACACGATCTTTGTGCTAGGCTTAGGATTGGGTCTTGTCCATCACATCATTCTCCTAACGATGTGATCCCGTTATCAACGACATCCAATGTCCATGGTCAGGAAATCGTAACCATATATTGATCAACGAGCTAGTCAACTAGAGGCTTACTAGGGACATGTTGTTGTCTATGTATCCACACATGTATCTGAGTTTCCTATCAATACAATTCTAGCATGGATAATAAATGATTATCATGAACAAGGAAATATAATAATAACCAATTTATTATTGCCTCTAGGGCATATTTCCAACACTACATGCATATGGATCACGACCACCAGCACCTCGTTGCTAGAGATCGCTAGACCACCCGGAAACACAACCATCGCACAATCATACCTTCTACCTCACGTGTTGTCCGTACGTAGATTTCATCTCACAGCTGAAGACTACCGGAGCAGAGATCTCCCCGCGTTGCCTTCATCGATCAGTGACGGACTTAGCCCGACCATTGGTCTCTAGCACCGACAAGGAAAAAGGAAGACATGGAGGTAGGAGAAGGCAACTGCATGAAGGGATAAGAGATGGCGGCTATTTGGTCAGCACGGCTCTCAACTAGGGCAACCCTAGGTTGTATTCTATTCTTGTTTTGAAGCCGAAGCAAGCAAGCAATCCAACCCTAGCTAACTCTTAGCACTCACTAGTGCAGAACCGGGCAATAGCACCGGTTCGTAAGGCCCTTTAGTGCCAGTTCGGTAACCGGCACTAAAGTGTGGGCACTAAAGCCCCCCCCCTTTAGTACCGGTTCAGCACGAACCGGTGCTAAAGGGCAACCACGTGGCACGAGGCGCGCCGTGGTCTGGGGGACCTTTAGTCCCGGCTGGTAAGGATTTTTTTATTTTTATTTTTGAAATAAAGCAAAAACAGCCCGCCTACTGGGCCGGCACGGCCTGCATACGACTAGAAACCCAATCTCTAGTTGGGCCAGGATGCAGGCCCGTACGGCCCAGTAGGCCCCACACGACAGAAGACTTGCAATAGGCCCACAAAGGCCTGCTTAGACAGGAGCTCGACACGGTAGCCGCGGCGGGGCTTATAAACCGGTGCGAGCTCCTCTCAACTAGCGAGGTGGGACTAAATATTGTGCACTGCGGGTGGCAGCGCACCACCTTTAGTACCGGTTGGAGCCACCAACCGGTACTAAAGGGGGGGGGTCTTTAGTACCGGTTGGAGCCACCAACCCGTACTAAAAGCCGCCACCTACTTAGTACCGGTTTGTAACACGAACCGGTACTAAAGGTTCACCACGAAACGGTACTACTGAGCGCCGTCCGCCTAGCCGTTGAAACCGATACTAATGGTCACATTAGTGGCGGTTCAATTACAAACCGGGACTAATGAGTTTCACATTAGACCTTTTTTCTACTAGTGACTATGTGCTAGCTAATTCATCCGTCCCATAACATAAGACTTTTTTGACACTATGGGACGGAGGGAGTAATTCCTAGCTAGTGATTATCTCAAATCGTTACAGCTAACTTTAATCTGTCGACCGATCGATGGTTTTGTCTCGAACAAGCTCTCTTCTCGCGACATGATTTCTCGGGCGACCAAAAAGTAGAGGTCCAACGTTCGTCATCGGAAAAGAACGGTTCATTCGCTGCAACAATCCCACAATGTTGAGAGACTAGATCAGCTCAAATAGGTGTACATATTCCTTTGGTTGGATGACTTGGATCTGAATGTGGAAATATCAAGGGTTAATTAAGTACGTACGACATCGAGCTCACTCACATTAGCGTAAACATGGCATCTCAAGGGCACCCAGTACTAATAGTGCAAGTGTACGACACGCTAGCAGCAGTTAGTCACGTACGTCAAGTAGGTATCCATCCTATTCGGTAAACTAGATGCTCCCTTTAGCGAAGCACTTTTCTCCACCTCCTCTCGGGCTTATCTACATACGCTGGATGCACTTTTTTTTGTTTAAAAAATTATGTTGAAATTGTAATGATTTGATCCAAATCATCTGATTTATATGAAAAACCTTCGGTTTGATGAATTTCGCTTTGAAATGTTTGCGGGCACGGTTGGATGGCCGGCTGCCATATAACTGTCTGCAGACGTGTCCACGGGCGAATATCATGTCCGTTTTGAAGGTCCATGTTGAAGATGCCCTAACACTTTTCTTCAGCTTATCTACAGACGGGCATGCATGGCTGGACGCGCTTTTTTGCTTTTGCGCCGATCAATTCAGATCAGTTGTGGTCCGAAAAATCAATCCTCCTACAGCTATGTATGTATCTTTGTCTCTCTTCCACAAGTGCCAAACCCATGCTTTCATTTACCTCATCGATCTACTCCCTCCGTTCAGAATTATTTGTCTCGAAAATGAATGTATCTAGAATTAAAATACGTCTAGATACATCCATTTTTGCGACAAGTAATTTCGAACGGAGGGAGTACAACACTAGCTAGCCAGCTAAAGCCAAAACACGTCTATGTCAATGGCTACAACTATTGGGGGCAGAAAAACTCAGCGGCACTGGAGTATATACCGGCACTTATTGCCGTATCTCCAGCTTCACAAAAGGATAGTAATTAAAAGTCAATTCCAAGGCTAATTCCTGTGATCGACCGATCATACCATGTGAAGGAAAAGATAAGTGAGGGAATATTATGTCTAGGCGTCGCTGCACGTAGTGGTCATCCATGAATCATATATATCAAGTTGCAAATGTGACAGCTCTTGACCTCATATCCACTGCAAATAGGAGTTCCTCTCTTTACCAAGGTGCCGTTTATTCCACGTATGATTAACATGTTTGTAGACGAGACGAAACGGTCGACGTGGAAGTTGCAAGTTCCTAACGTTGATGGCCTAGTATGTGGACGCAGGTACGACGTGATGTCTGCTTAATTTGGCGGAGCGCACGCGGACGATGGGTATATGGACCGAGCGGCACATGTTTAGCTGTGTGTGACGTGCACGATTACGTCGATTCGGACATGGAAGGAACACCACGACTTCTATATGCGAAAGAGATGGCTATTTACTTTGCATTCTTTTTCTACAAGCTCCGGGCGTCACGTTGAACTGACGGTGATAAATAAGGACGTTTGCGCAGCCTTGTTGATGAAGATGATCAGTGTTGATTGAGCAACTCATTTGAGTTGTTTATTTCATTGTTGTTGTTGTTGTTGGTTCAGACTCCAGAGTAGGTCGTAGGGTGGGATGATCTTTCACGCCCTTTGTTTGGTCAAAGAGGCTTGTTGGCGGCTAACAAATGCATGTTTGATTTAGACAAACATGTTCTTTTGAAGGAAGCAGTCGGAGCATGTTACTTTGAGGTTTGAACTGTAGACCGCAGTTGAAGCAACATGCATTACTTTTCATGTGGTTAGTTTCTTCTCTTCATCTTGTCGGTGCAAGACCATGAGACTTCAGTTCGCATAATGTCGACCCGCAAAACGCGTTTGCAGTTCGCGAAAAAACGGCTTTGCGGGCCGGCGCGGACGGCTATAGAGGCAGACCCCGCAAAACTGGCCCGTATAAAAGGATATTCATGGAATATGCTTTTTTACGGGTCGGCTTTGCGGGGTCTGATCTGGCGCCGCTCCCGCCGGCCCGCAAATCCTAAATTTGCACCTCAATTTGACACAAGATAATGCAATTATTTGCTTTTTCAACAACATTGAATACATAGGGCATCACCAAATCTTTGCTAGAATAGTAAGACCAAAGAAAACAAGAACCACAATTATACATTTTAGAAGATTTCCAACTTCCATAACTGCTCCCAGTAGTTGGATCAAAACCTTTTCCATGCATTCATTGTTGATCTGTGGATTCTTGGTTTTGCATTTTTCATTCTTCTTTGTTGGTTCTAAAGAAGTAGACATTGCTTCCCCTCTAGTCGCACATGCGGCCGCTTCATTGCCTTCGATTCTACACACATGATCTGTGGAGTGCACGAACGTCTATTAAGTTTCTTTCTATCAATAAATCAATGTATTCGCCTTTCCAAAACCAAAATGAGTATCCATCTTCCTACACACATGATGATGATCAAAATGAGCTATCGCAATTGAACCAAAGAATGCGGTGCCAAAGCCGAATGAAAACAACACGTACCTCATCATTTTCCCATTTTAAGAACACCCATCCGGGGTGCTTCGGCGTGCCCGAAGTTAGCCGCAGCACTGCCCGCGTGCAGTCGCCGCACTGTATGAGCGGCATCGGCGAACCACAGAGCCTCTGCGCGAGCGCCGAGTCCGGAGGACAGCCGGCCGAATCCATGCCGCCAAACCGTCGGCGGCGGCGACAGGACGAACCCGTACCTGCATGTTGCGATGGGACTTTGTCGGGGCTGCGTGAGGTGCTCCCCGACCATTCCATCGCTTGGCGTAGCTATCGGTGGCCGGAAAAGCCAAATCCGGCCGCCCGCGACGAAGGGTCGCAGATCTGCAACTTTCCGGCCCGTCGATGCAGGAGGGGGGAGGGCAACCTCGTGCGTGTGGCGGCCTTTCGGCGTGATCCCGCCGGTTACTTTCGCCAAAACCGTGGGCGGCGGTGGGGCGAGGGGTAGAGGGGAGGTGGTAGGTGGGGAAAAGCGCGGATTGAAATGTCCTCCTCACCAACCGCTCCCGCTATATATAGGGCACCGACGGGCCGAGGGGAGGGGCGCGTATTCCTGGGTTGGGGTCAAAATTTTGCCGCGCCCCTCAAAAAAATTTACGGGCCGGCTGCGTTTGCGGGGTCTGTTCGGGCAGATTTTTCCGTGTCGACCTGCATTTTGACGGTTATTTTGTGGGTTGGAGCTTTTTGCAGGATCTGCTAGATATACTCTAAGACCAAGTTAATCGAGTAGAATGAGATGAACAAGATATGGATATATGGACCGGGCGGCACATGTTTAGCCGCGTGAAATGTGCAATATCACGTCGGTTCGACCTTGGAAGGCAGACCGCGACTTGTATAGGCGAAAGAGGGTTTTTCTTTTTACACATGACAGTGGATTGTTTTTTCTCCCAGCCCTCTGTGTCACCTTGAACTTACGGCAACGAAGAATGAACAAGACTTGTGTACATGTGTTGAAGGCCGTGTGCATGGTCAGTTTTGACTGAGCAAGTCGTTTGTCACCTAGAACTTACCTCAACGAAGAACGAACAAGACTTTTGTAAATGTGTTGAAGGGCGTGTGCACGGTCAGTTGATTGAGCAAGTCGTTTGATCTGTTTATTTCATCGTTGTCGTTCTTAATTCATACTCTAGGGATGGGTGATAATGTTGCAAGTTGCAACTAATCAAACTGACATCGATCAGGCGTGCATGGATGGACGGAAGCTGTGACGCGTCTAGCTATGAAATAGGGTCGACCGGGCATGGCTAAGGCCCTATTTGGTTCAGCTTTTATCGACGGATTCGGCTGCCGCGCAGCAGAATCTAAACCAAAGGGCGAACCCACCAGAATCCGATTCCAGAAATCTGCTACTAAAATCTGAATCAAAAACGGAAGCAGTCCAGAATGTGTTTTCCAAAATCTGATTTCGCTGCAGGTCAAAATCTAAAAAAGCTGTATCAGCTGGTTTGCCAAATGACCTACATCTTTTTCACATCAGATTTTTCACAGCTATTTTTCCACAGCAGATTTTTCACAGCTGCTTTTAGAAATCCACAGCCGAACCAAACAAGGCCTAAGAGCACTCGCTTCGGATGAAAAGCGTGGGCTCGACCGGAAGAGCTGCTTTAATTTTCATCTTTGATTTTGAACTAGACAGCGGCTCTTTCTTCTTCTTTTTTGCGATGGACAGCGGCCTTAAGATCCTGATTCTGAGCAGTACGTCTGAAACCTTTGTCTGTTTCCCTTTTAAAATCTGGTCCCGTTTCCAACGTGCACCTAATAATGTGGCGAGCTATTGTATGACATGCAGCCGGTGGATGGGACGGCAGGCATCCGGGCGGCTCCATCCTCAACTGATACGTCGAAACTGAAAGCCAAGACATGAACAATCGGGTGTTTTTGAGGAGTTTTAAACTTTGGAACAAAGCTTGAACTGTTCAAAAACTCACGCGTGAACTCTTCAAGCGTGAACTGTTCCTGTTGGAACGTAAACCCAGGGAAGAAGACGAGCCATACCATACGAGCCGCATGCCCTAGCTACCAGCAATGGCCGTTGGCGCAGCCCAGCGCGCGTGCTGGCCTGCATGCTCCGGGCGAGAACTCGCCGGTGGCGCAAGCGCACGGCGTCTCTCGTCTCTTCCACCTACTACACACAGGACAGACTCGTGCACTGCGCCGCTGAGAGAAAAGCTCGGCGTTGCAGTTCGTTCGTACCACGACGATGCACAACAGCTCGCGCCTCGTGGCTTTTGAGCATGACGAGCCGGTGAGGGGTCGTTTTCCCCTGCTAGGCCTGCCCGTGCGGTTGCACTTGTACAGTTGTGCTACATGGCGATGATGGTGGATGGGTCTCGGCTGGGCTGCTCGTGCCGTCCGGCGCGGCTTTCGGACGAGCAGGCGCGCGCGCGCGCGCATCCGGCCGCGGTTGGCGCCGTGCAACTTGCCGTCGGTGCGGAGCCCGCCGTGGCGTTACCGCTGCACGCGTGCGTCTGCGCGCCAGTGGGCATCTGTCTACTTGCGCGCTGCATCGGATGCCAAAGGGAACACGCCGGTGTCGTATCCTACAGGCGAAAGAGTAAAGAACTGATCGAGCAGTGGTAATAGCGGTCGTGAAACACGGTCCGATGGATGTGCACTGGCTGAAGTTGTCGGAGAACGTGAGAAATGCTCCACTACCCAGAGTGAATGCATGTGTGATTATGTACTGCCGATTTCCTTGATGAAATTGAGGAAAACCTTTTCTTAAAAAAATATATAAACATGTACTAACTATGTAGATTGCCAATATGAAAGATTCGAGGTAATTATTGCACTGTGGATGGTTGATTGAAAATTTTGACTGTGGATGCAGCCGCTTGCGGCGTGAAAATAAGTTATCCTCACAAGTTAAGAGATCCTTTTTTTTTGTTTAAGCTCAAGTACGTGGATTCTGAAGAAAACAAACTCAAGTATGTCTCCCTCATGTGTGGCTTCCTCGGTCCTAAACATGCACTAAAAGTGGTATTTTCTTATTTTTAAATTGTGCTACTTGGGTATTGAACTCAAGAACTCTTGGCTCTGAAACCATGTAGAACAACACACACAAACTAGTTCACCCAAAAGTTTAAACTGATGAGAAAAAAATGGTTATGCATTTATACGTCAACATTTCTTGAGAGTGTCGCGGTGAAAATGGGTGGAGGAGGAAGCAACACGATGGCAACCACAAGCGCAGGTAGTGGCGGAGTCAGAAACTGAATATACAGGGGGCCAAAACATGTCATATAATGTTAGAGGGGGCCAAATCATCTAAACCTATCTAATTTTGTCTGACAAATGAAAGATTACGAGTACATATAGATGTATTTGTGAGAGCATAGGGGGGCCTTGGCCCCTGCCAGCACCCCCTGCCTCCGCCACTGGCGGCAGGTGTATGAAACTAAACCATATCATGTCCATGCAAGGCCGTGTTTTGCGCCAGGCTTGACAAAGGCCGAAGTGAAAGCCCCAACCCCAAACGGCCAAACCCGACCAGGCCTGAAACATGTGAATAGTATATTTTTTCACTTCAAATTATTTTCGAGCTTTGTTTAGGATTTTGGCCCGGGCTTTGAGTGGAAAAGTCGAGCCTAAGCCTGGCCCGAATGTTGGGCTATCGGGCCGGGCTGTCCATGAAAAGGTCTATATGAAACCTTTCCTCCAACGTTGCTCATGCTTGCAATCAATCTTTCATTAATCTCGTGGTGTGGAATTCAGACTACGACTCCTCGGATAAAAGTAACAAATATCATATCGATTAGAGATTATTCGACAAAATCTTATAACTCGAGCAGAAGCGAGAAATGTCAGGTGCTACGGGAGCACTTAAGCTCACGTGCTCTGGCGCGAGCTCAAGCGTTTGATATGAGGTCGGACGATCACCCAAGTAGCCTTTTCAAATTTGCGGAAAAAAACTAAGATTCTAGTAATTGCATGTAGATCTAGAAACTCTTCCCATAACCCTATGGGAACATGTCATATGTGCTTCGAGCAGAAGTACACCATTGAATTGATCTTAGCCCATTTACCACCGTCGATCGTCCTCATCTTTGGTGCGCATATGAGGAGGTAAGGAAGTAAAACATACGGGGGCATGGGCGATGGCACTGGTTTGCCACCAAAATAGTAGAGAGGAGAACAGAGTAGGTGGGTATGGGCGCCATGAGTCACCATTAAGGCATCTTCAACGCGAACGCCGAAACCTCTATATGTCCTGACCAAATGATTCGGGCACTTTTAGGCCTTCAACACAATCATCCATTTTAAGTCGGAATGTTCCGGACGACCAAAATTCCTTAGTTTGGTGCCAAATCGGGGGGGGGGGGTGATCTAGGGGAGTTCATACATCTATGTCCAACACCCTAGTTATCCAAAACCACATCCATGTCCATAACCCTCTCAGTATTCATGGAAGCTCATAGGCTTCCCGCCTACCTGCATTCAAGCCCGCCCGTCCGACACGTCGTTCGATGAACCTATTTCTGTTATTAAAGCCACCCCCGAACCCTATTCTCACGCATTCCTCTACCCCCACCTGAAAGTCTTCACCCACCACAACGTGCATCACACCACTTTCGGTCATCGTTCCCATAGGAAAGAACCATATGATGAAGGAGGACTTGCAGGGCCGCATGTTGTGGTAATTTGTAACTTGGTGGGTACCCTTCCGACTTGTCGTCGCCCCGTGCACTACGTCGGATTTAGCGGTGGCAGCAGTGATAGCTTGGGCTCGCATTGGCGTAGAGACACGTGTCGTCGTGTTTCGTGCAAGCCAGTGCGCCTCGCCGGCACATAGCTATGTGCCCTGTCCTCCTCTATCGTGCCCTCCGCCGAGAAGGAGCCCGACTCCGACAATGAGGGCTTCACCTGGGAGATGACGGCGAAATCATCGGAGAAGCAACACATGCTGGTCAGGCTCGCTATGTCCCTCCTCGATGTTCTGCCCAGTTCTTGACATCCTTGCCACATCACCACTCCAACACCTAGTGGCCCCCGACCGACATCAAGCTGGAGGCGCAACTCTCCCCACCAGGTGGCCATCCCCGCACCCACTGGCTCCCGGTAACCGTGAAGGAGGAGCGGCAGTTGTCCCTCCCGCATCCAGGTACCCGCCTCGAGTACTACATGAAAGGCGGTGTGCCGCATGCCCATCCTCCATCTGGGAGGGGGGTACTACCTGAAAGGTGCCGGGTCCCACACGCGTCCGGCCATCTCGTCGCGGAGGAAAGGGAAGGAGTACTACTGTCGTGGAATTGTCATGGTAGATGTCCTAGTGAAAGGACTTAGTCGTGGAGCCATCGCAACTAGGAAGCTTAAAGGGGTTAATCGGGACAAAGGACACGAGAGGTTTATACTGGTTCGGCCCCTTGTGTTGAAGGTAAAGCCTAGTCCAGTTGATGTGGTATTGCTAGGTTTCGACGACCAAGGAGCGAGATCCGCTAGCTTGCCTCTCGATCTGTTATTTCTTGCCCTAAGCCACCGTCAGGTCGTCCCCTTATATACACAGGTTCACGCCCTGCGGCCTACAGAGTCCCGGCCGGCTCATACAACGTGTCCGCCTCGATGACGTCTTTTACATGCCTTACTTTACAAGTCTTTATTCGTACATGACGGTTTACACTCACGGGCCTTAAGCCGCCTCTGGGCTTGGGCCTACTACCAACCTTATCATAAACCGTCACCTTATATACTCTTCGAGCTTCCTTTAAGTAACCCGCCATTGTGATTGACCCGGCTCCTCCTGGGCGGGTCATACCTGGTAGTCATATCCCCAACATTAGGCCCCGGGTTGATTTGAACTTTGTTCTTGTCAATCTCCAACACTTAGAAAAAGTCCATCTATTACTGTTGCGAAAGCCTTGTAACCCGCCATGACGTCATCTCCGAATTTTTCAGAAACCCGCCACCATGTCATCTTTAACAGATCTTTATCTTTAATGCCTTTCCGAAAATCGAGGCACCTAGGTAGCTGGATAACCATGTTTAGGTCTCCTCATTTTTCACGCTCACTTGTCAGTCTTTCCTTATAAATAGCTGCGATCGGTCTTCTTCTCATTCTCCCCCTTTTCCATCGTCTTCTTCCTCTTGCAACTTCCAACGCTCAAACTCCGCTGCCGCCGCAGTGCTCACCGTCGTCCTCAACCTTGGTTGCTGCATCAACCTGAGTCTGTCCAGAGAACGGCGGTGATCCTCCGCAGTAGATCTGCGTCCGTAAGTTCTTGCTTTCCCACACCTTAGATCTGCATTAGGGTTTGCGAGTTCTTTTTGTGTTCTTTGCTGTTCATCGCGGATTGCTTGTAGTTTCTCCACCGCATCCTCCTTTGATCTAAAAGCAGTATGGAACTCATGCGGTAGTTGTTTTGCATCCATTTCAGATGCTAGCAGATCACTCTTTCTTGTACAAAGGCCTCCTTAGAACTGATGAACTCCTTTGTGCTAGTTTTTTAGGTCTAGATTTATTTTTCTTTTTTGAACCATCTTGATCCAAAATAATAGCAACAACTTGTGAAACTTGTTTATCTCAGTACTTAGCCAATTCTGTCTCAGGCAACCTTCGAATATCTTTAGCCATGGTGGCTTATCATGCCGGCTCATTTTTCCTTCATATATCATTAGCCCTTACTTTAAGCCGCCATTACTCATCTGTACTATAATCATTAACCTGTAATTCCACCAATTAATTTGAAACGGCAAATTACTTTCTTTTCAGCTTGTCCTTTTTCATTATGCCGTCAAAGACACCAACAGTCTGCAACTGGGTCCCTTCCACAGTCACTGATGACACTTTGAAGGATTTTGTCACCATCAGATATTTTCCAGAGAAAAACATTATGTCCTATCATGCCCCTGACCCGGCTGAAGAACGACCTCATCCCAAAGATGGTGAAGTCATTATCTTTACTGATCATATGAATCGGGGTTTTTCACCATCCAGCTCAAAATTCTTCAGAGATGTTCTGCATTTCTTCAAGCTTCATCTGCAAGACCTTGGACCCAATTCCATATCAGACATCTACAATTTTCAAGTTCTATGCGAGGTTTACCTTCAAGAAGAACCCACTGTTGAACTCTTCAGAGAGTATTTTTATTTGAACCGCCAGAATGAATACACCAATGGCCCCAGCCTGGAACTTGGTGGAATTTCAATTCAGCGCCGACAGGGTGCCGTCTTTCCCTTAGTAGTCTTACCAAGCCATCCCAAGGATTGGAACCAAACTTGGTTTTATTGCAAAGACACATCGCCCGCTGATGAAAAACCAATATTGGGTTAACGCGTGGAGCGTCTTGACTCGAAGTTTCTACTCCCTGACAAGCTTACCGCCGCTGAACGTAAGAAGCTTATCCCAAGCATCAAAAGGATTCAAGCCTTGTTGGGAAACGGCTTAACTGGAGTTGACTTAATCCGTTGTTGGATCGCGTGGCGGGTCATCCCTTTGAGCCACCGCTCTGACTTGATGTATAAGTATGCCGGAGGACCAGATGACCCTCTGCATCATAGTTCTATACAACTGACTGAAGAGGTCATTGTTGAAATGTCAACCACCCTTGTAAACAGTAAATACGAGGACTGCAGTAAAGTTGGATTGAACCCTTTCTACAAACTCAATCCGGCACCAGAGGTAAATCCCCTTGAGCCCCTTTTTCCTTCAATAGTTAAGTACTTGCATAACTTTAAACCTGTTATTCGCCTACAGGCCAAATCTGACTTTTGGAAGGCCAAGTATGATCATGAAGCTGCCAAGAAGGCTAGAGCCGCTGCCATAGCCGCTAAGAAAACAACCCGAAAATCCAAGAAGAAAAGAACTGCTTCTGATATGTTCAAGCTGGATGATGTCTTAGCCCTTGACTCTCTTGGCCTGCTTTTTAACAACCTTATTGACACTGACTATTTCCAGGATGACACGGGGGCCAGCCAGGGAGTATAAGAAGAGGTAACTATTTCCTCCGACTTAGCCCCTTTGCCAAGACAGAAACCTCGACCGGTAACCCGAAAACTAAGGTTTTCACACCCTCTGGCTTATTTGGATCCTCATTTTCTTTTGAAAAAATAGCAACATGAGAGCTGCCGTCACGCCTGGACCAATGACGATAATGAACTGCCCCCCGGCTTATCGAAAACCCCTCGGAAATGCCAGAATGAGGTTTATTTCACTTTTGACTTTTGCTTTTTTGAATGAATCTACTTCCTTGCTATTTTAGATTGTGATTTCACTTTTGTAGGAGGTCTCTCGTTCTTCTGGTGATTCCTCTCAAACTCAATTTCCGGCTTTCAAGACTGCCCCTGGGTAAAGAAAATTATCTTTCTTCTGCATCTTTAAGTTTGTATCATTATACTGACTCATGAAATTCTTCTCAGCGGTCAAGCTAAACCCAATAAGGCCAGGGTGGCTAAGCCGGCGGAAGACCCGAAAGACCCTGGTCCTGAACCGACAATGCCAACTCCTGCTCCTGAACAACCTGAAGCACCAGAAGACCCTGCCGTCAATGTTCAAATAGATCCTCCTGAACCGTCTGTTGATGAAACTACTCTCAACCCGTCTATTGTTGAACGGTCGAGCTCAACTAACCCGCCGGCGACTTACGACGGTGATGTTTTAATTACTGGAAGTAGATTTGTCGAACCGGGCAATCCAACTGTACTGGCCAGGCATTCTGCCAAGCAAGAGGCTTTGGAAAGGCAGAAAGTATGGTTTGATGTCTCTCACTATGCTCACCTGAGCATTAGTGACGTGCTATCTGGATACCTCAGTCATGTGCATTCCAGTCGTGACTCTGAAATTGAGATGGTCAAACAGCTGCAACTGAAATATGAGGTATGTTCTCCAGCTTTCATTAGCTTACATATGCTTTGCCAGCCCCCAAGTCTCCGGATTATGATGAACCTGAATGATCTGTAGACTTGTGATATAGGTTGATGCTCTGTCTTAAATTTTCCCTAAGTCCAATGGATTAGCATAAATTCGCACCTGTAGTCCCCAAGGACCGGCTTAATTCCTCATGAATGAGTCGGTACTTAACTTCATAGCTGTCTTGAATTAGTCCAAACTAATATTGTTATCCGGCTCAAGAGAAAAAAAAATTCTGAATATTATGCATTAGCCCCCAAGTGCCAAGCGTTGTTACCTGTAAAATGCTTGGTACTTCAAAGAGTTATTTCCGCTTTTTAAGAATTGCTTTGACAGACATTAGCCCCCAAGTGTCAAGTAGTGTTGCTTTGCAAAGTGCTTGGGACTTTTATTCACTATGACCTTTATTGGAATAAATTTTTGACACACCTTTGTATGTCTGTAGACCGCCATAACTGAATTGGGTTCTCAACTGACTGATGCAAAGACCCGGTTGGCGGCTCAAGAGACTGAGATTAAAAATGTTGACTCCAAACTCCAGTTGAGCCTATCTGACGCAGAAAAACTGAAGACTAGTTTTGACGCGGAGAAAAAATCTTGGGCCAATGAAAAAACCTTGCTGATACAGCATGCTGAGACGGCCGAGGCGGCTCTCAAGGAAGTTTCCACAGAGCTCGCCGATTTAAAGAACCGGGTGTCTCAAATGGTCTCTGCAATCTTTTGTGAGTCATTGCATTATTTACTAAAACTCTATTTTTTCCAGATATCTAAGCCGCTTTCTTAACCTTTTTTTCAATACTCGTAGGTCCACGGAGCAGCAATCTGAGCCAAAATAGCTTGATAAAACTCAAGGCGGTTTACACCCTGGTGGAGCAACTGTACACTGGAGCTCAACGGGCGCTTGCCATTATTTCCCGAGCCAACCAAGGACCAAGCCTCTTGAGTGATCTCTTGAAGAAATTATCTATCTTACCCGCCAGATTCCAAGAAGTCAAGCGGTCTTGTGCAAGAGCTCGAGCCCTAAGTGCTCTAAGCCGCTCCAAAGCCTGGGTGCCGGAGCTAGACCCGGTAGATGTAGCCAAGGGGTATCCCAGCCTTAGGGAAGACGGGACCCCGTTTGATCAATATGATTTTGCTGCTTGTGTGAGGGGATTTCGTCCCCATGCTACCATCCTTGGCGGCGAGACCAACATTGATAAGTATCAGCCGGGTTTTGACGTTGATAATAAAAAGATGGCGACTCCTTCGTATAAAGTGACAGATCTCATCCCGCCGGTTCGCCAACACACCTTTGCCCCAGAAATTGACCCGGCTGGTCTAATTGACGATGAAGCTGAGTTCGTTGCTCTTCATGACTTTGATTGGTCCAAGCCCAGCTTCCAACCAGTGGAGGGAGATGAACCGGCGAGGGAGGAGTCATAACCGTCCAAATAATCCGGCCAAGACTTAATGAACCGGCCTTAGCTTAACATCTGCTTAGGAGAAAAAAAGTTTTAACCTTTTGGGCTCCCAACGCCTTGTAATAGGCTAGCTTGAAACTTCATGTTCTGCCTATGCCGTCGTGCATATTATACTGCCAATGACTGTTTTATCCGTCATGTCAATATATGCTTTATATCCTTTATCACATCTGTAGTGTTTAAATCTGTTCTTGTATGCAAAAGATAAAAAACTGTCCTGACGGTTTATCGCTGGACGGGTCAAAACACCCAATAGATAACTATGAAATTACCATAACGGAATAATTAGGCCTAGATGTAAAGATAAACAATGCTGAAAAGCCTTTGATTAAAGAAAAAACACAGATAAGTCTGTTTATGAACGACAATGTCATACATGTGTTCTTTGATTCTGGAATGCCGGCTTATGTGACCCGGACAGTAAGGATGACAACCCAATCGTTTTAGAACTCAATACTCCATATGCCTAATAATTGTTATACATTGGCAACTTATTGTCAAGGAACCAAGCCGGTTTAAATTGAAACCAAACTTATAGTTAGATTCTAGACAACAAAAAACCAGTAAAATAAAAGAGCATCTTTCAAATAATGTAAATCAAGCATCAAGAAAAAATTTAGAGGCTTCTGATTCGAATACGATCAGTAAACCAGATCAAAGGGGTTAAGTTAGGATTCGAATACGATCATGTAGCCCCCAATGGCTTTGGCGTTGCGCCGATCAAGAGGGTACCGACAACTATGTTCTCTTTGGTTCGAATACGACCTATGTTTGAACAGGAAGCCCCAAATGACCTTGAGAGGTTTTTAACGACCCTGATTCGAATATGATCCAAGTCGGACCCAAAAGGGGTTAAACTATGATTCGGATACGATCAAGAAGCCCCCTAGTGAGTTTGGCTTTGCGCCGATCAAGAGGGTTACGACAGCTATAATTTCTTTGGTTCGAATACGACATATGTTTGAACAGGAAGCCCCCTAGTGACCATGAGGTTTTAACTACTAGATTCGAATACGATCATGAGCCGGACCAAAAGGATTAAGCTAGATTTGAATACGCTCAGCCTCCAATTGGTCGTCTTATACTTAAGATAACAAACACATGTGATCATTAAGGGAAAAAAGGACAGAGGTCCTGCTTGATTACTTACCATAATATATACAACGTCAAAGTATGTACATTATGAGAGCCGGTGGCTCAAGTATAGTAAGGCCGAAGACGAGCAATATTCCATGGCCGGCGGGTCTCCTTCTCCGACTTACGTGAGTCTTTATGCTCTCGAACATCGATAAGGTAGTATGACCCATTATTCAAGTTCTTGCTAACCACAAAGGGTCCTTCCCAAGGTGGGGATAGCTTGTGCGCATCAGACTGATCCTGGATGAGCCGGAGCACTAAGTCACCTTCTTGAAAGGTTCATGACTTAACCCAGCGACTGTGGTAACGGCGCAGGTCCTGTTGGTAAATCGCTGAGCGGTCTGCCGCTAAGTCACGTTCTTCATCCAATAAGTCAAGCGCATCCTGGCGGGTTTGTTCATTATCAGCCTCAACGTAAGCCACCACGCGGGGCGAGTCATGACGGATGTCACTGGGCAGAACTGCCTCTGCTCCATAAACCATGAAGAAAGGCGTATAACCCGTAGACCTGTTAGGGGTAGTATTGATGCTCCATATCACAGAGGGTAATTCTTCCACCCAACAACCCGGTGATACGTCCATTTTGCATCATGCTTTTATATCGATATTTATCGCACTACGGACTGTTATTTCACTTTATATTGCAATCTGGTTTTTATTGGCCTACTCTCTTCAAACATGCCCGTAAGTTTGTCTTGTCTTGTGATAAATGTCAAAGAATTGGCAATATTAGTAGACGTCAAAAAATGCCTATGAATTATTCTCTTGTTATTGAACCGTTTGATGTTTTGGGCTTTGATTATATGGGATCTTTTCCTGCCTCTAATGGATACACACATATTCTAGTTGTTGTTGATTACGTTACTAAGTGGGTAGAAGTTATTCCAACTAGTAGTGCTGATCATAACACTTCTATTAAAATGCTTAAAGAAGTTATTTTTCCGAGGTTTGCAGTCCCTAGATATTTAATGACTGACGGTGGTTCACACTTTATTCATGGTGCTTTTCATAAAATGCTTGCTAAATATGATGTTAATCATAGAATTGCATCTCCTTATCACCCACAGTCTAGTGGTCAAGTAGAGTTGAGCAATAGAGAGCTCAAATTAATTTTGCAAAAGACTGTTAATAGGTCTAGAAAGAATTGGTCTAAGAAACTTGATGATGCATTATGGGCTTATAGAACTGCATATAAAAATCCTATGGGTATGTCTCCGTATAAAATGGCTTATGGAAAAGCATGTCACTTACCTCTCGAACTAGAACGTAAGGCATATTGGGCTATTAAAGAGCTCAACTATGATTTTAAACTTGCCGGTGAGAAGAGGTTATTTGATATTAGCTCACTTGATGAATGGAGAACCCAAGCTTATGAAAATGCCAAGTTGTTTAAAGAAAAAGTTAAAAGATAGCATGACAAAAGGATACAAAAGCGTGAGTTTAATGTAGGTGATTATGTATTGCTATACAACTCTCGTTTAAGATTTTTTGCAGGCAAACTTCTCTCTAAATGGGAAGACCCCTATGTTATCGAAGAGGTCTATCGTTCCGGTGCCATAAAAATCAACAACTTCGAGGGCACAAATCCGAAGGTGGTAAACGGTCAAAGAATTAAACATTATATCTCAGGTAATCCCATAAATGTTGAAACCAATATCATTAAAACCGTAACCCCGAAGGAATACATAAGAGACACTTTCCGAAATGTTTCAGACTCCGAAAAGGAATAGGTATGTGGTACGGTAAGTAAACCGGCTCCAAAACAATTTTTAAGGCAATATTTCTCCGTTTTAGAATATTTAGAAAAATAGAAAAATAAGTAGCAGTCCGGGAAGGACACGAGGGCCCCACAAGGGTGGTGGGCGCGCCCTACCCCCTGGGCGCGCCCCCTACCTCGTGAGCACCTCGTGTGCCTTCCGGACTCCGTTTTCTTGCACATTACGTATTTTGGTCGGTAAAAATTCATTATATAATCTCCCGGGGGTTTTGACTCCCGTATCACGCAAAAATCTCCTGACTTTGTTTCGAGCTATTTTTCTGACAGATCTAGATTATCATGACGTCCCCAAGTGCTTCCAAGGACAAGTTCTTTGAGAAGGTCATCAACCCTTACCTCGCGGAGGTGCTGCGACACCCTCAAACCATTGAGATGCGTGATGGGTTGTTGCACATCCGCGATGTTGAGGGACCAAAGGGAACCAGAAGCGTGGAGATGAGGCTCGAAGCAATGGAGCAACAAATTTTCAAGTTCCAAGGGATGGTGGAGCGTGGAATCAACGCTAGCCACACGATGCTTGCGGAGTTCACTAACAACTACAAGCCGGATGCCAAGAACACCGAGGAGGCCATCTTCAAGCTATATCAGAAGATCGAGCAGCTCCAAGCCCAAATCTATGACCTGGAAAACCAAAACTGTGAGTATGAATATAGATTCAAAAGAATGAGTATGGCTGCAGATTCGAGGATTCCGGAGACTCGATCATCCTTCTATGATGGTGAACCTATGCCTTGGAAGATGGATGACAAGCCCGCATCATCAACAACACATCCACCTTCTTCACCAACCAAGGAGACATGATCACATGGGTATGGGCACTCCCCTTGGCAACTGCCAAGCTTGGGGGAGGTGCCCCGGTATCGTATCACAATCACAACTCTTATCTTTACCGTTTTTCTTAGTTCGATCCTATTAGTAGTATCTTGATCTAGTATAATAAAGTTCATGGCATGATCTAGTTTTGAGTTTTGCTTTATGATCTTTTTATGTGATCGAGTTAGTGAGCTATATATAATAAATATTAGTGTTGAGTCAAGGGCTTGACTATTTTGCCATGATCTTGGGTGAATAAAAGAAAAGAGAAAAAGAATAAAAACAAACAAAGAGTTCATATTGATCTTATTAAGAGTTATGACTTCACATAGAAAGAGTATGATGATTAAAAGTTGTTGGGAGTTGGCAGACATAGCTTTGGTCATTGTTGCAATTAATAGGAAGTAATGAGGAAAGAGAGGTTTTCACATATAGATATATTATCATTGACATCTTTTATGATTGGGAGCACTCATTAAAATACGACATGCTAAAGAATTGATGTTGGACAAGGAAGACAACGTAATGAGTTATGTCTTTCTTCTATCTGAGATAAAGTATGTTGTCATGGATCCTCTAACTTGTTGAGCTTGCCTTTCCCCCTCATGCTAGCCAAATTCTCAGCACTAAGTAGAAATACTACTTGTGCTTCCAAAATCCCTAAACCAGTTTTGCCATGAGAGTCCACCATATCTACCTATGGATTGAATAATATCCTTCAAGTAAGTTGTCATCGGTGCAAAGCAATAAAAATTGCTCTAAATATGTATGATTGATTGGTGTGGGAGAAATAAGCTTTATACGATCTTGTGATATGGAAGTAATAAAAGCGACGGACTGCATAATAAAGGTTCATATCACAAGGGGCAATATAAAGTGACGTGCTTTCGCATTGAGATTTTATATATCCAACCATAAAAGCGCATGGCAACCTCTGCTTCCCTCTGCGAAGGGCCTATCCTTTATTATTACCTTCTACCTTCTGCAAGAGTCATGGTGATCTTCACCTTTTCTTTTTCATTTTATCCTTTGGAAAGCTCAGCATGTTGGAAAGAACATGATATATATATATATATATATATATATATATATATATATATATCTAATTGGATGTAGGGGAGCATGAACCATTATTGTTGACATTACCCTTGAGGTAAAAGGTTATGGGGCAAAACTATAAGCCCCTATATTTCTCTGTGTCCGATTAAAACTCCGTAACCACAAGTATCGCGTGAGTGTTAGCAATTATGGAGGACTAAATGATAGTTGAGTATGTGGACTTGCTTTCTAGCTCTGACATAGACTCTTTCCGATGTTATGATAAATTGCAATTGCTTCAATGACTGAGATTATAATTTGTCGGAGCCTAATAAGGTTTATGATTTATACTTTTGCATTGTGAACAAATCATCACTTGAACATAAGTAATCCTATGACAAAATCTATATATGTTGTTGTTATGAGAATAATCATGATGCCTTCATGTCCGTATTTTATTTTTATCGACGCCTCTACCTCTAAACATGAGGACATATTTATTGTTATCGGCTTTTCGCTTGAGGACAAGTGAGGTCTATGCTTGGGGGAGTTGATACGTCCATTTTGCATCATGCTTTTATATCAATATTTATCGTAGTATGGACTGTTATTTCACTTTATATCACAATACTTATGGCTATTCTCTCTTATTTTACAAGGTTTACATAAGGAGGGAGAATGCCGGCAGCTGGAATTCTGGGCTGGAGAAGGAGCAAATATTAGAGACCTATTCTGCGCAACTCCAAAAGTCCTGAAACTGCACGGAACATCTTAAAATAAATAAAGAAAAATCCTCGCAAAGATGAAGGCCAGGGGGCCCACACCCTGCTCACGAGGATGGGGGTGCCCCCCCCCCTAGGGCGTGCCCCCTACCTCGTGGGCCCCCTGGTGGCTCTCCGACGCCCATCTTCTCCTATATGAAGTCTTTCGATGAGAAAAAATAGGAAGGAACTTTTCGGGACGAGACTCCGCCACCACGAGGCGGAACCTTGGCGGATCCAATCTAGGGCTCCGGCAGAGCTGTTCTACCTGGGATACTTCCCTCCGGGAGGGGGAAATCATCACCATCGTCATCACCAACGCTCCTCTCATCGGGAGAGGGAAATCTCCATCAACATCTTCACCAGCACCATCTCATCTCCAAACCCTAGTTCATCTCTTGTATCCAATTCGTGTCTCAAAGTCCGGGATTGGTGCTAGTAGGTTGCTAGTAGTGTTGATTACTCCATGTAGTTGATGCTAGTTGGTTTATTTGGTAGAAGATCATATGTTCAGATTCTATATGCATATTATTACCCCTCTGATTACGAACATGAATATGCTTTGTGAGTAATTACGTTCGTTCCTGAGGACAAGGGAGAAGTCTTGCTATGAGTAGTCATGTGAATTTGGTATTCATTTGATATTTTGATAAGATGTATGTTGTCTAGCCTCTAGTGGTGTTATGTGAACGTCGACTACATAACACTTCAGCATTATTTGGGCCTAGAGGAAGGCATTGGGAAGTAATAGTAGATGATGGGTTGCTAGAGTGACAGAAGCTTAAACCCTAGTTTATGCGTTGCTTCGTAAGGGGCTGATTTGGATCCATATGTTTCATGCTATGGTTAGGTTTACCTTAATACTTTTGTTGTAGTTACGGATGCTTGCAATAGAGGTTAATCATAAGTGGGATGCTTGTTCAAGTAAGAACCGCGAGGGTGGGCAACATGGGCCCCGCGAGGGTGGAGGGCGCGCCCCCTACCTCGTGCCTTCCTGGTTGATTGCTTGACGTAGGGTCCAAGTCCTCTGGATCATGTTCATTCTGAAAATCACGTTCTCGAAGGTTTCATTCCATTTGGACTCCGTTTGATATTCTTTTTCTGCGAAACTCTGAAATAGGGAGAAAAACAACAATTCTAGGTTGGGCCTCCGGTTAATAGGTTAGTCCCAAAAATAATATAAAAGTATATAATGAAGCCCAATAATGTCCAAAACAGAATATAATATAGCATGAAACAATCAGAAATTATAGATACGTTGGAGACATATCAAGCATCCCCAAGCTTAATTCCTACTCGTCCTCGAGTAGGTAAATGATAAAAACAGAATTTTTGATGTGGAATGCTACTTGGCATAATTTCAATGTAATTCTCTTAATTGTGGTATGAATATTCAGATCTGAAAGATTCAAGACAAAAGTTCAATATTGACATAGAAATAATAATACTTCGAGCATACTAACTAAGCAATTATGTTTCTTCAAAATAACATGGCCTCCCCTTACGCCGTTGATTGTTGCCCTATGCTTTGGTGTTAGCCACAAACTCCGGACTACTGTCAGCCTTACGTTTATTATTACCTCCTTGGTTTGCTGGGTTATGCTGGTGACTCTTGCTGTTGCCGTTCTTCTTTCCCTTCCCTGTGTTCTCTTCGTCGGATGCGGGATTCTTGGTACTATCAGAATCGGCGTATTTGGCCAGAGCCGCCATCAGCTGGCCCATGTCATTACAATCACGCTTGAGCCCCCAGCTTCTATTTTAGAGGTTCAAAACGGCAATTTTTCTCCAACATTAAGACCGGGAAGCCGGCATCCATCTTATCAGATGAATGTATTATCTCCTTTACCCGGCGCACCCAATGGGTCGTGGACTTGCAATTAGTCAAGTCCACAATCGACATGGGCTGCTTGCATATATCTTTGAAATTCTGAATGAACCAGGCCTTTAGCTCTGCCCATGAGCCGATGAAATTGGGTGGCAACCCCTTCAACCAAGTGTGAGCTGTTCCATCCAGCATCATAGTGAAGTACTTAGCCATTACTGCATCGCTGACCTCAAACAATTCCATGGCCATCTCATAACTTTCAATCCATGCCCCTGGTTGTAAGTCATCCATGTAATTAGGCACCTTCCGAGGGCCCTTGAAATCCTTTGGCAAACGCTCATTACGTAGAGCCGGCACCAAGCAAGGGACACCTCATGTCCTTGTGGCCATACCTGCTTCAACAGAGGTCGTCGGATAAACCGGAAAGGCTTGGTGAGCCGCTTGCTCAGCTGCCTGTTGAACCGCCCGCTCAGCCTCTTGGCGGATCCTATCCCGGTCAACCAAGTTAAGAGCTCCATCAGGCGTCGGGTCATGCCTGCGCGGCTGGTCACAGCGCTGGGCGTTGCTTGACATGGCCGCTGAATCCATATGCCTGTTGTAGCTTGGGCTCCGGCTCGGGCGAGGGGTTGAATGAATGATGTCCCGACTATATGAGTATGATTCCTGTTGTGCCAGAGCCGTCTGAAGAAGTTCCCTGACTCTTCGTGTTTCGATCGATGTCGGAGAGTCGCCTTCCATGGGGAGAGCCGCCAAACGTGCCGATGCAGCGATCAGATACTCCAGAGGGCTAGAAAAATGACCCGGTGGTGTTGGTGTATAACGAGGCGGAGCAGTGTTCACACGAGGGGGTTCCATAGCCCGCGGTTGACCCGGCGCCCCAGCCCCGGGTGTTGTAATCCGGTTTGCCTCTGGCGGGTTACTAGGACCGGCTCTGAGTGTGTGGAAGAGGTTCCTAGGATCGTAAGTCAGAGGCAGACGTGATTGAGTCTTCTGGTGCCTTCTCCTCATGACCTCGTTTGATGCGTTCAGATTCATCGAGAGCTAAAAAGCCTCTGATTGAAGCTGCTGAGCCTGAGCGTCCAAAGCCCCCCGCTCTGCAGTCATCCGAACGTCCTCCGCCACCAAGTTTTTCTTGGCTTGAGCTACCTCCCCACGTAACCGTGCCACCTCCGCATCATGCTGAGCCTTATTCGCCGGTTCAACCACGGCGGTCAATAGGGCTGTCATCCTATCCATGAGATCCATCAGCACCTGAGCCGGCGGGCGCGCGGGTTCTCCTGACCCAGCCGCTGCCGACCCGTTGGTAATTGCTGCCGCAGCCGTAGAGTTTTGAGCGGGCTGCGTACCAGTCATGAAGATCCCTGCCCTGTTCGGCGGCTCAAAGGGGTCCGGAATACTGCTGCCATCGGAACAGCCCGCAAGCCCACCATCTTGTAGTTAATACAATGAATCTGTCTCACCTGTGGACGACTCACCGTCATAGTAGACAGTCGTCTCACCGCCATCCACAGATCCTTCAGAAAACTCCCCTCCATGGAATGCAACCCACGAAGGCACGCCTCACGGCGGGCTGATTTCAGGCAGGTCTCGCACGCTGAGCCGTCTCAATAAGGTCGGTGCAGATGTCCGGCTCAGGGCCCGACTCGCCGATCCGGCCAATGAAGATGTGGATTCCGGCGAAGGGGACCCGGTACCCGTACTCAATTGAGCCGGCGTCGGGGGCCCAGCCTGCGTCGTCGATGTAGAGCTTGCCGCGACGACTCTTGGTCATCCGGCCCTCAGCGTATCCCTTGATCCCTTCGAACCTGCCCTTCAAGAACTCAAATCCAGCGTGCGCTGGCCACACGGTGGGTGCCAACTATCGTGGAATTGTCATGGCAGATGTCCTACTGAAAGGACTTAGTCGTGGAGCCATCGCAACTAGGAAGCTTAAAGGGGTTAATCGGGACAAAGGACACGAGAGGTTTATACTGGTTCGGCCCCTTGTGTTGAAGGTAAAGCCTAGTCCAGTTGATGTGGTATTGCTAGGTTTCGACGACCAAGGAGCGAGATCCGCTAGCTTGGCCCTCGGTCTGTTGTTTCTTGTCCTAAGCCGCCGCCGGGTTGTCCCCTTATATACACGGGTTGACACCCTGCGGCCTACAGAGTCCCGGCCGGCTCATACAACGTGTCCGGCTCTGTGACGTCTTTTACATGCTTTACTTTACAAGTCTCTTATTCGTACATGACGGTTTACAGTCACGGGCCTCAAGCCGCCTCTGGGCTTGGGCCTACTACCAACTTTATCATAAACCGTCACCTTATATACTCTTTGGGCTTCCTTTAAGTAACCCGCCATTGTGATTGACCCGCCCCTCCTGGACGGGTCATACCTGGTAGTCATATCCCAACAACTACCTAAATGGCTTCGGGTCCCACACCCGTCCGGCCATCTTGTCGGGCGTAGGGGTACTACCTAAAGGCGCCGATCGCACGCCCGTCATCCATCAGTGGTGAAATTAGTCCAAGCTGGTAGCATTTGGATCATTGTGAATCCTGCATTCAAGTTTATGGATCTAGCACTTGCATTTCTTTTTCAACAATTCTTTTGCGACATATTTAGTTTTCAACTTTTTAGTACTATAAAATGTACTTACCGTGTAGCAACGCGTGCCATACGAGAGCCAAGCTGTTTTATCTGCACTGCAATTACCACAAGAGATTTTGAAAAAAAGGATGATAAAGAGAGCACTTTAGACGAGTAGCAGGGAAGAAGCAAGTGAGTAGCCTCCACTCAACCATCTCTTGTCCACAGCTCTGAACAAATTCTTTGCTTTAGATGATGATGATGATGCACGAGGAGACTACTACGTTCCGTACTTGGAAAAGCTGCCCATCCACACAAGAGAGACGGGCCCGCAAGAGACTGTGGGTCCACGAGACACGGAAGCCTCGACAGAGATCTCACGGTGCCCATCTTCCCGTCCTCCACAGAGACTGACGTCGGTGCGGCACGACGCCGTACTTCCGCCACCACCCGCCCAACCCAACCAGAACCACCTCCATACCCCCCACCCTCCGCAAACTGACAGCCGGGCCCACGCCCGTTACGTGGGCGGGAGGCTGGTCCCGGACGTGCAGGGCGCGGCGGGCAGCGATGACACGAGTCCATGTGGCCCGCGTCCGTCCGCTACGGGCAGCCGTGCGGTGCGTAGACGGAAATGACGAGGGCGCCCCCGGCCGCCTGTCCCCGTCCACCCCACGACGCGTACCTCGAGTACGACCGTTGTTTAATGCGCCCGGCTCACGTGGACCTCGCCTCGCCCTCCGCTAATCTCCACCGACTGCCCGCAGTACTAATCACGCCATTATTCAACAACTGCCCATCACTGTTCTCCTGTGATCTCGCGAATACTTAGCGCCAATACTTAATGGCGGGGCCACGTCACGGCCATCATATCACATCATGGGTGCGTGCACCGGCGAGCCGAATAATAAACCGTGCGGCGATGCAGCCCATGCACCGTCATCACCACCATATACAAATCCTGCCCGGCCCGACAAGGCCATGTTGCGGAACAGCTTAACGACTGCACGGGCAGCGAGCGACCCGACCGTGGCGAGGCAGCGCGATACACCTGCCTGCCCGCCGGCCCGGATCCACGCGATCGATGCGCTCGTCTCGTCCGTCGCCTTGCGCGGGAGTGGATATAAAATGACGGAGCTGCCCCCGGGTGGGCAGACGTGCGCACGGGGGCAAGGGCGTCATCTCGCCCTTCCTTGGCGACAACGGAAACCCGGGCCGGAATTTAGTACGGCGGTGGGGGGCCGCACCTGCTCACCGCCGCGGCAGGAGTGCTACGGGCGTGGGCCCGGCCGGGAAAGGTCGTTGCCTCTGTACTACTGCACGGGGTACGAGGGGGGTGGGCCACACGGCAGCTGTAGCCGGGCTCCACGGGGGGGGGGGGGGGGGGGGGGGGGGGGCCACGTCGCGCTGCTCAAGGCGCTGATGGGTCGGCCAGAGAGCGATGCCGCTGGCGTGTACGACGACACGTGGAGACAAAGGCTATCTCTATCCTACTCATCGGCTCGGCTCCGGCTCGTGGCATCCGAGCCGGGTTCACGTGGCGCGAGATGGAGAGGGACAGAGAGATAAGTATGGATACCTAACCTGGCGCCGCGCCGGATCTGGACCCGATCCGATCGCCGCGTGCCGCACGCCACGCCATGCACCCGCACCGATCTGACCACAAACGAACCCTCTCACGTGCGACGCGTTCAGAAAGCCGGGTCCAACCCCTGCCGTTTGAACAGCAGCGCACCACGGTTTACACCGAGCTGGCTTCGTGCCAACGGAAAGAAGTCTGCGCCAACCTTCACAGCCACTCCCTTCCGGTCCTGCTCGGTTAGAACACGTCAAGCCGCCCGCTTCTCCAGGTAACCACTGCAAGGAACTTTATCAGTGCATGCCGTCACACACAACGAATGGTTCCTCTTCCGAGTTAGCCACATGCATGGGGGGACACGCCGAGCAAGTTGCCGGGAACGCAACAGGCATGTGTAGCGCCGGGATAGCTAGGCAGCAGCCGGGGATAACACGGCCGACAGCGACCGGTTGCGTGGACGATACAGCGACGCGCGGGCTGGCTACGGCGACGACGCAGCCGTACGTCGACGTGCAAGGAAGAAGTGCACGACGAGGACTCTTCCTCCTCTGGGTTTGGTTCTTGCTTTCAACCGTCGGCTGTCGGTGACATCACGCAGATCGGCCCGGGAACGGGCGGGCAGGCAGGAGGCAGCGTGAAAAGCAGGCGAGATACGACCCGGTTCCACGGTGCACGCTACACGTACGTGCCGGGACGGGTCAAGCACGTCCACGCGCGTATGGCCTGGATGAGGTGATACGACAGGAATGGCCGGCAAATGGACGGAAGGGAGGAAGGAAGGATACGCCCTGTGGTTGCGTGCGTGTGTACGTGACTGGCTAGCCCGGGTCGATCCATGGACATGGACCGGGCGTGTAGCTTACTTTGGCGCCATCATCATTCCAAGCAGAGAATAATCCTCGGGTGTAGACTTGACTAGCAAAGCGACGATGCGTTTACGCTGCATTACGCGGGAAAGCGACCGCCACTGTAAGTGAGATATACGCGTAAGTAGGTTGACTTTGCTAGCTAGCCTGGTGAGTAATCCACGGATAGGTGTGTATCTGTGTATGGCGTTTGATTGTGTTCTAAGAACATGATTTTTCGTACGTAATGGAAAAACGTTTTAGCTTTCGACTAATTCTCATATATCATGTCCGGGAGTTTGTGGTATTTCATTGCTACAAGCATGGGTTATTGTAAAATAATAATACATGTCATTTGAATACTTCTCTTCAACTCCAAAGTATATTTAGATGAATTGAATTTAGTGTAAGTTTGAGACATATTAGAGCTCTAACCATGTTTCGGTTGGTGATCAATCCATACGAGAACAAACTTTTGGTATAGCTTTTGTCATATCTTATTACCTCATAAATATGAGTTAGAAATAAAAAAAGAAAAAGATACAGAGACATCCGTTTTAGAGTAAGATACGCCCTTTACATTTTAAAGTATTTTATTTGGGATTGGAACATTTCCATGGGTACTTTCTTTTTAGAATGTAAAGTTCCTTTTCAAGTACAACGCACGTTGGTCACTGACAACTCTGCTTATTAGTTACAAGTAACTACAATACTAAGTGTCTTATTTTAATTTTTGTATTGTTTCTCCCTAATATTTTTCATTGCAAATGGTAGCGAGAGGCGATCACAGATACATAGGGCCGCCACTTCTTCAGCGAAAGACACCCCCCCCCCCCCCCCCCCCCGACTCTACTGGTACAAGATTGGGGAGGCCCCGATCTATCGAATGCGGACGTAGTTTACCCGTTTTGAGGTTTTAAGGTAGGCTCCCGTTGTGTGTCACTTCGGCCCTTGCGATGGTGGTAGAGGCAGCGTACAATAAAGTTACCCTTCATGGTGCATCGTTTATTACGATGAAGGCTTTGCGGGAGGAATAGTTCTCTCTGGATCTTCCTATCTCATTAGTGTTGTCTAGACCTCGGTCCACTGTGGGGGGTGATAGTTTCCAGACGTAACTTCCTCCTGATCGTTCTGGATGGTGGGGCTAAGGTTTGAAGGGTATGTGGGTTTGCCAGTGACAGGGAATTCCCTTAAGTTTGCTTTCTAGTGGGTGAATTCAAAGTTGTTTTGGCATGCAATGATGGAGACGTGCAGTAGGTAATCTCTATACGATGCCAATTCCCACGATATTGATGTATGTGGGCATTGTGTCCCTCCTTGGAGGTTCAACTGAAGCTGTTTATTCTTCTTCACACCTCTACTCTCGAGTGGAAACCAAGGCTGATACGTTGGATAGAGTGACAGTGGTGGCAGTTTCACATCGTGGGCTTCCTTTAGAGACGTCATCTTGGGACGATAGCCTATGACTAGCAAGATGCTACGTGTGGTTGACACCCCTAAAAAACGTGTGGTCGACACTAGCGATAGATTCAGCAAATTTCAACCATGGCATCAAAGATTGCTTAACGTTTAGAACGTTTGTGGTGGGGGCTCCTTGTTGTGATGAAACGGTCGTTATAAGCCATTATGTAGAACATATGTAACTTGTTGTCTTTCATGGTAACATTTCATTTTTTTTCTCTTAAAAAATATCTTTAATATCTGCATATGATGGGGATGACAGAGTTTCTATTTCCTTCAAAAACAACTAGAACAAGCAAAAGGTGCTTGGGCAAATGCCTAGAGACACAACTTTGTAACATGTCGAATAACATTATAATGGTACACACGTACTAACATAACGGCCCATGGAAATCTACAAACCAACATCCCCCTTCTACTTTGATTGCAATCTAACCCCCCCCCCCCCCTCATTTGAACCTAAGTCTGGGTAATTTCCACACGAAACATAGGCTTCTGCCATCGGATAATACAAGTTTGTAGACGACCAAAAATAAGAAAACAACAACAACAACAACAACAACTACTACTACTACTACTACTACTACTACTACTACTACTACTACTACTACTACTACTACTACTACTACTACTACTACCACTAGTACTACTACTACTACTACTACTACTAGAAGTAAAAAAAACCCTAGATAGGTAGTAATTCAAAGCACTTGGTACAAGCCGTGAACCAATGCAAAGATGTGTGCGTTTGACAAGATGAAGCAAGCCATCAATTGTAGAATAGTTATCCTCAAGAGACTCCGTTGTTCTGCTATTTCCAAATGATCCTACTGTAGGATTTATCACGTAGATGTAGCACGATTGATGTGGAAAATCCGAGAGAGGTGAATGCAAACCGGGTTCCCCTTTTTATCCGGCGGTACAGTCATGAAGAAAAAGGCCGTTACTTATTTACTTTAATCTATTTTTTTAACACATACCTCCTTTTTAAAAATGTACGGCATATTTTTGCTGTTTTTTTTAAATATGACTGTATAATTCTTTATTAATGGTCGCAATAGTGTAGCTAGAAGAAAGTGTTACCCAGTAGGATTCTGGTTTTTTTTCAATATTATAACCTACATATGTTAGGGATAACCATATGTCGAATGCATTTTTAGATTGTCAGAAACTAAAATATACAGAAAGAAGGTGTATTTCGTTGTTAGCCGTCACGGAGTACGTCCTTGCTTACGGCTGAATACATTTGATTTAGTACAGCCTTCCGTTCTAGTTGGAGCCATCACGGCCAAATTAATTGCAAACAAGGTTACTTGGATCAGCTGGTTTCATGTCGCCATTAGCAAGTCACTAGCAAGAGCTGTCTGCCTCCAGTCCTGCTTTCTCCGGACAAAAGGAGAGAAAACAAGGACGGAAATAAATAAGTGAAAAATGTGTTTTGACATGGTGGCCGGCAGGGACTCGATCGGTGGCTGCAAGACCTAGCTATAGTCCATGTTTGGTTATCGGTCCCGGGAGGTCATTGCGGAACGCGCACACGGATTGACGTGGAAAACAGAGTCCTTCCTATGCTTCTTCTCGAAGACTTTACGCCATGCTAGACAGCATTTTCCTAAAGTACAGTGGTTGATAGCAGCTAAACTGCAATGAAGTCAATAGTTTGCAGCCTGTAAGAAGAGGTCTAAATCTACTAGACATTGGGTAGGTGTCTGTGGACGAGACCGGACAAGAAAATGAGCCATAGTTAAACTCGCAATGGCACGCCGTTTGCAGGGCGCAGCCCATCTGGAAGGCAAACCATGCACGGTGCAACTTGTGATGAGAAAATACAAGTTGGAGCCAACCACCAACCATTGCCGATACATCTCACCGGAATCTGGAGCCGGCTGCTAGCTTAGCTAGGCCAGGCGGCCGCAGCCGCGGCGACCGCTCACGGACTGGAGAGAGGGAACAATCATCGCTATCGGCTCGGCTCGCGGACGCCAAACTCTGGCATGCGCGGGCGTGAAGCCCGGCGGATAGCGGACTCGAGAATCGAATTTAATCAGGCAAAATAAATGGGAGCTGGGAAAAGGCGACGCGCCCGTGACGCCTGATCCATCGATCCACACGCTCCAAGCGCTTTTACGGCCACGCCCCTAGCAGCCATTCTTCCTTTGAACCACCTTTGCATAAACCTATTTGCGAAAGCAGCCCTGGGCAGGCCTACTCATTTTGCACGGAGGGCCCTGGGATAGTTGGGTTTGAGGGATGGGTTGGACGGTTGGGGTCACATGCTTGGTGCTTGCGTGGGAGCGTGGTTGTCCGTCCCAAATAAAGGTGGTTGGGTTGGCGCTCTTTCTCCCATCCAAGTTCGTGCCAACCCTTTAAAAAAAAGTTCGTGCCAACCGGACGTGGCCCATTCGTATTTCTTGTACGTACGTACGGAGCAATTCAATTGAAGCGTCGCCGTTGAAAGTAAAATTTATTCGAGGCTCCTCACCAAAATGGGTTCATTAAGGTGGCAAGGGTTGTTTTTAGGTAGGTGTCGAGTAGATGTCCACTGTGTGCTGCTGACACTTTACACTTGCGGGTATCAAACATTTTCCACCTAACAACAACTAGGCACCCTCGTGCACGACCGGATTTATAGCGCAAGCAAAGGGCGCCCCCAAGTTGGGTTTAGACGAGTTTATTCGGGATGAAGTTCCTCCTGATGGCATGGCATCACGTCTGTGTTTGTTTGGTCGCCTTACACTTGTTTAACCTTGAATCAAAAGATTATGTTTCGCAACGTAGTTTCCGGGAAAAAGCGATCGTGCGCTCGTCAAATATTTTACTCCAAAAAAAGTAGTATATAGCATCGTAGCATAGCATGGATGAGCTAATAAAAGTCAAGCACCGGCTAATTATCGCGGCCACGATAAAATGGAGCCAGACCCCCAAAACCAGCTGCTAATTAAACGAAAACTAATCCGGGCCACGTTGAAAGGCCACCACTCACGTTCAAAGGCCACGACCCATACACCCGCCCCGTTCCGTTCCACCCAGATGGTCGATAGATAGACCGCCTTTTTAGTTGGCATGGAAAATCTAATCTGGTGGCAGGAAAATATGGAGTCAAGTTTAGTAGCCGTCGCCGTTCAAACGCTCACCTCACGCGGGAGGCCGCCCGATCCATCCATCCGTCCAGCGGTGGCGGTGGGTGGCAACGAACGAACGACGACAAATCTCGCCCACGCCGCTCCGCTCCGCACCACACGCCCCCACGACGCGACGAAATCACCTCCCCGCCCGGTCCCGGTCCTCCTTCCAGATGGCATCTCGCCCCGAATAGATAGATGGAGTAGGTCAGACACGCACAGTCACAGGAGAGAGAACGTGAGAAATTTTTTTGAAAAACTTAAAAAAGCAACGGGACGCACGCACACCCACATGGGACACGGACGCGCCCGGGCCCGCTCCCGGTCCCCCTAGCCGCAGAGTAGCACTCCTCCCACCAGGCCGTTCCGCACCGCCAGCCGTGAAAGAAAAAGAAACCGCACGAGTGGTTGTTTTGCATGTGACCCCCCGGGAGAGTCCGCGCCGCGCGACCGCCCCCACGCCGGGCCAGCGCTATATAAGCCGGAGCCCAACGCGGCGTCGCTGCACAACACGCACCGCTTTTTGTACTCCTTTCTCCCCCCGTCTCGTGCACCCTTCGCGTTTCGCGCTCTCTCTGAGGAGTCGGGTTACGTTCACGTTCACGTCCGTTGCCCCGCACCCACCCACCCCTCCGAGGGAAACGAAAAGAAGAAGAGTTTCCTCTGCCGGCCATGGAGAGCTCCTCCTCGTCATCTCTGTTGCTGAGCTCGTATACCGGCGGCAACAAGAGGGCCAGGGAGGCCGACCTCGACGTGGTCTCGTCCGCGGAGGCCGAGGCCGCCAAGAGGATGCGGCCCGAGGACCTGCTGGACCTGCTCGACGACGACGCCGACGCCGCGGCGGCCGGCGACCTGGCCTCCGTCATGCGCAGCCTCGAGGAGGAGATTTGCGCCGGCGACCTGGCCCCGCCGCAGCCGGAGCTGGGCTTCCTGCTCGAGGCCTCCGACGACGAGCTCGGCCTGCCGCCGGCGGCGGGCGCGGCGTCCTCCTCGTCGGACGACGCCGGGGGCTGGGAGCCGGAGGAGCCGGCCGGCGTCTTCGGGGAGCAGATCTGGGGCTTCGAGGACGAGATTGACGGCGCCTACGCCTTCGGCGGCGTCGCCTCCTCGCCGGAGGCTGCAGCGGCTGCCGCTGCGGCGGCCGCCGAGTGGGGCGACGACGGCTTCGACGCCGGCCTCTTCGGCTTCGGCGACGAGTCCTTCGGGCCGTCCGATCTCGCCGTGCTCCGCCACGAGACCATGCCGGCCGTCTGATCAGTCGTCGTCAGTGGACGGGCGGACGGATGGATTAGCCTTTTCTTTTTTACCTTTGGCTAACCTTAGCGCTACCCTTTTTTTAACCTTTGGGGAATGTAAAGTTTCTAGATGCAAGAAGGAAGAAAAAACTGTGGGGAGGAAACCTGGAAAATGTGTTGCTTCGAATGAATGATGTAGAGAGAACAAAAAGTCACACGAAGAAAAAAAAATCTCTCGAAGAAATTGCTTCATCATATTTATGTTCTTTTTGCAATAATTTTTTTACGTGACAAAAGAAAAGAATAAATAAATCCGTGAAAGTATCTTTTATTTTGGCCAAGAAAAATTATGCTACTACTATAATGTGAATGAGTGTACGAGTCAAAAGCAGATGCGGATTTGTGGCCGTTGATGGAAATGTTTAAAATGATACGGTGCCTGCACGTTGGACGTTGACCTAACCTAGTGACACGACAAACCTAAATAGTGAGAAAAATAGTTTGAAAACATAAAAGCATATGTGATTCAACTGCCCACCCAGATGGATTGGAAAATCAGAAGCTTCTAGTGTTCCTCGGGTTTCTTTACTTTATTTAAAAAAAGATAGGCTGACAATTCTCCAGCGTTTATTCTCGGATGGGGTTGATAATTCGGGCCGGAACGGTTGACCTGTAAAACAAGAGCATATGCCAAGATACGTTGTGCTTTGATTTCGAAAAGGAAAAAAAATATACGTTGTGTTTTTTTCTCTCTACACATTTGTGTACAGAGAATCTGCAACGTTACTATCTCCGCCCTGGTTTATTAGCCCTCTTAGTATTTTGTGTCAATTTTTGTTATGAATTTAATTGGTAAAATGTTAATACTTGTCACTAAAATATTATCATTAGAAACAATGTTGTTCAAATATGATTTCAATGATATAAATTTTTATGACGTGCTACAATATTTTATCAGTTAAATGTATGGTTAAATTTTAACATAAAATACGAAAATGATCAATAAATCAAGACGAAGGTAGTAGTTGTTTTCGTGCAGCTAGCAAAAGAGAAACTGCCATTTCATAATATTTGGATCTGCCGTCTTCATAAAAGAACGAAAACACATCGATTTTGTCACGAAACTCTCGTGGAAACATGTCGTGTCAAAGTGTCTGGACTCTGGACACACGCACTCTCTCTCCCTCAGAATAAATTACAGGCACTGTCGGTTGATTTTTAGTGCTTTTGAAATATATTTGGACAGCCAGACAAGAAATTATGGATCGCGTTTCTCGCCGAATCTAGCTGTTGCCCGACGGCTAATTTTGTCAATGGCACTTGAAAAATGAGTTTGCACGACAGGACGAGATTGACCGTTCATATAATTTCTCATTTTTTTTCTACTCCCTCCGTTTTAAAATAAATGATCCAACTTTGTACCAATTCTATACTAGCACCGGGCATGACGTGGTGGCTGTCCTCTCCCCCGCTCGGATCTCTTTCGGGGCTGTCCTTTCCCGTGACAGGTCACCGTCTAATCGTGTAATAATGTCGACGATATTTGCCACAGCTGGGAGTATGCTCTCTACCCCTAAAAAAAGGAGTTTACTGAAGATCTGGCATGAGTTAAATAGATGTGTTTCCGGAGCAGGGGAGTTGGGCGGTTGGGATCAGTTCAGATTCTACCCTCGAGGGCGCGACCACCGCGTGGTAAAGTACAAAGGCCGCAATCAAAGCAGCCGCGCCACGACGGGGAAGGAGAAATGCTCCAGTCCGGCAGCAGTCAGACCAACTCCATGGCATGACGCTATCATGTCCGGTCCCGTCCGTTTGGTATAAAAGAGACAAAGAAGACGACCCAGCGCGCGACGGCCCGGACCCATTTTGTCCGTTTTGTGTCCGGGCCGATCCATTTCGAGCGCAAATTTGCGCCGTGTTTGAGTCGCGGCGGACGCCAAACGGACGTGCGCTCATCCGCGTCGGGGCCGCGTGGCAGGAGGCCACCCACCTCCAACTCACCCACATCAATGCGCACGAGCGGACGGCCCCACCTGTCATCCGCACGTCGAGCGGTCGCCGTCCTACTTTAAGTGGGAAGCGTGGACGGGTCGTCGTCCACACTGCCCCACGCCACCCAGCGGCCTCCTCGAACCCTGACAACGCAGAAACCCTAGCCCGACTCCTCCTCGAGCTCGTCGGCCGCCCACCTCGCCATGGGCTTCTGAAACGGTAAGGGCAAGCCCGACCACGAGGCCGGCTCCTCCTCGGGGCGCCGCCGCGGCTCCGTGAAGAAGGAGGAGCCCGCGTCTCCGCCGCGCTCCTCCCGTCGGGCCCCCGCGCCACCGCCGCACTCCTCCCGTCGAGCCCCCGCGCCGGACCCCTTCACCATTGCCCCTAGGCCCTCCGGCGAGCGCGACCGGCAGTACATCTGCGCGGACGTGTGCCGGAGGTACTGGTAGACGAGGACGCCGGTCCCGTGGAGCGACGCCCACCTCCCCAACGGGTGGCACCTCTCCGTGGACTGGGTCCCCATCCCGCCAGTGCCGGCGACCGGCCGTGCACGGCGCGATGAGATCAACCGCCGCCGCCGCCTCCTCCCCGACGACCTGTACTACGACCACAGGTATGCCCCCGACTCGCCGCTCTGGGACACATGGCTCCAGGACGAGCACGACGTGCGGCGCGCGTCCTACTTCGCCAGCACCGTGTCGGGGCCGCGGAGGCCACGTGCAGAGCCGCGCGGGCATACGCGGGTGCGTGGCCTGACGCCCACGCCGTGGCCTTCCCCGTCTCTGTCGCCCCCTCCCCCTCCTCGCATGACAGCGGAGGAGGAGGCCCGTCTCCTGCAGCGTGTCATGGACGATTCCATGAACACGCACGACGAGCGGCAGTGGGACGGCCTGGAGGAGGCCATGGCCCTCTCTGCCGCCGGCGACGTCGCCTTCCCGATGGAGGAGGACTCGCCCGCGTTCGAGAAGCTCCTGGGCCAGGGGTGGGGCTGGTCGTGCACTGCGCCGGAGATGGCCGCCGACCTGGGCGTGAACTGGTGCCCCACTTCGGAGCGGGAGGCGTCGCCGCGGGAGGAGGTGGTGCAGGCACCTCCGGCCGTCCAACCCGCCCCCGTCCACCACGCACCGCCGGCCCACCTCTGGACGCCGCCGGAGTACGTCGACCTCGTCAGCGACGACGACGACACCGGCGGCGAGTGAAGACGGCGACGACCACGGCACCGACGGGCGCAGGCACATCAGTTTTTATTTTCTTATTATGTTAATTATGAATCTGGGCCTGTTAAGTGGCCGTTGAAACTGGGCCGTTTTGTGGCCAACCCATATATATATTTTATATTTTTTAAAATGTGTTTATTTGCCTTTTTAGTTATTTAATTATTATTTTTAATCCCGTCCACTCCGGACACGATTTGAAGTGCGGCCGCGCGGTGGACGCACGCACGATCCAATGGACACAGCCGGGCACGGGCGTTCCCATCGGCGCCCCAAAAAGACAGATTCAGACCAATCCAGACGTCCGTTTGGAATCGCGTGGTGGAGTTGACCTCAGTCTGATGGACGGGCAAAATTCCGTGTGAGAAACGGAACGAAACCCAGATCTAGCTCTGCTGGCTACGGGAATATATTTAGCCGGCCGGGCAACTTTGCCTGTGATCCACGATTTTGTTTCGTTTCCGGGGAAAGAAGGGAAAGACAGGCGGCCGGCGACGTGCGAATGATTAAACAAAAGCGGCAGCACGGGACTGACTCGATCGGTGACGCGGCGCAGGTGGACGGTCTTGGCTTCGCTGGTTCTACGCACGCAACGGCCGCCGCAGCGTGCCGCCGACGCCGGTCCGGTCCACGGCGTTGCCCTTCCCCCCGCGACGCGCCAAAGGTCGGGCGGCCCCCGCGGCGGCAACCGTATTGCCGAGAACCCCGTCAATGGCCGCCCCGCCCGCCTTGCCCCTCCCTCCCTCGGCCGTGCTCTACTCACCAGACAGTCACGGATCCTTTTCTTTTCTTTATACTCCCTTCATTCCACAATGTAGTTCTTTCTATATCCTTATGCTTTAACTTTGATCGTAAATTTAACTACCAATATCGATTGCGACGGGAGCAACAATTATACTATCAGTGAATTTGTATTTGAAAGAAGTTTTCAATTATAATTTTTTTTTCTTCCACCGCAGTTTGTGTCGTTGGTTAAATTTATGGTCAAAGTTGGACCTGTTGTCTCTATAATCCTGCGCCTAGTTCAGTCGTCAGTCAAAGTTCAGTTAGGAATAAAACGGCTAGTGCATGAGCCTGTTTGTGCACTGACCGATTCGTAGTTTGTTTAGCTAAGTTAGTTAGGCCGCTGTGCGCGCATCGTGGGATGGCACGAGCTCATGCGAGCATGGCGGCGTCATGGGAGGTGGCGAGTGGACGTGGGATGGCACGGCCGTTAAGCTCGGATCACTCTCCTTATCTTTCTGTAATCTCAGTACAAAATAACAGCGAAGAGAAACGAGAAAATTTGCAGGTTGAATGCAACACAAAAACTTAGTCTCCTCTCTGAATCAAAAACGATCTTGCTACCGCTGTCTGACAATTGGCATCAGAGCAGCGTTCGCGTGGTTCCTGGTTCGTCATGGCCGGCAGCGACAAGGATGCAGAGGCGAGGGAGAAGGGGGGTGCAAGTCGCCAACGAGGTCGCCGACATGGACGCCGTCGACGCAGCCACACGGGAGGAGCGTGACTCGGAGGGGCGGCAACGAGGTCGTCGTCCACGAGCGCGTGATCCGCGACGCCGGTGCGAGCTCCCACATCGTCTACCCCACGCTGACGTCGACGAACTACATCGAATGGGCGCAGGTGATGAAAATCAACCTGCGCGCGCAGGGTCTCTGGGAGGCCACGTCCGGCATGGGAGAGCCGGGCGATCGCGAGGACATGGCGGCGCTCTCGGCACTGATCCGTGTGGTGCCACCGGAGCTGGTGCCCATCCTCGCCACCAAGGACACCTCCGCCGAGGCGTGGGAGGCGATCAAGCTGATGAAGATGGGGGTGCAGCGCGCGCAACGCGACATCACAGCGCCTCCGCAGGGAGTTCGAGGCGCTCGCGTTCAAGGACGGTGAGACGCTCGACAGCTTCGCCATCCGCGCCACGAACGTCGCCAACAATCTGTGATCCTTGGGCGACAAAGTGGAGGAGGTAAAAATTGTAGAAAAGATCCTCAATTCTGTTCCCCCGAAGTACTCGCAGATAGCGTGTTCGATCGAGACTCTGCTCGATCTCGAAGAGCTGTCCGTGGAGGAGCTGATCGGCCGCCTCACGTCTGCTGAAAGGCGGTACGGGGGTGGCTCCTTGGAGGGAGCAGGGTCCCAACTTCTCCTCACGGAGGAGGAATGGATAGCGCGCGGCAAGAAGATGAAGGAGCAAGGCTCTAGCTCCGGCGGCGGCAGCGGCAAGAAAGGCCGCGGCAAGCCGCAAAACGGCAAGGGCAATGGTGACCGCGACATGTCGCATATCAAGTGCTACAACTGCAACAAGTTTGTACGGCACATCTCGCGTGATTGCAAGGAGCCACGGCGAGAACGGAAGGGGCAACAGCAGCAGCCCCGGGCGCAGGCACACCTCGCTCAGGCCGGCGAGGAGGAGAAGGCCGTCCTTCTCATCCGCACCTGCACCATCAGCGACGACGATGGCCCGTCGCTGTTGATGGCACGAGTGAATGCGCCAACGATGCTGCTGAACGACGACGGCGCGCACGTCGATCTGGTGGAGGAACGCGTCTTCCTCGCCAACGAGCCGTGCCGCGACGACACCTGGTTCCTCGACACAGGGGCGAGCAACCACATGACAGGACATCTCTCTCTCTTCTCGGAGCTGGACACCTCCGTCACGGGCATGGTGAGGTTCGGGGATGGATCGCTGGTGGAGATCAAGGGGCGCGGCACCGTGCTCTTCGCATGCGCGAACGGCGATCATCTCGCCCTCGTCGACGTCTACCACATTCCTCGACTTCGCAGCAGCATCATCAGCCTCGGACAGCTCGAGGAAAACGGCTGCCAGATCACGATCCGTGGTGGGTACCTCAAGCTCCATGATCGCCACGACCGTCTTCTCGCCATGGTGCCCAGGGCGCGGAACCGCCTGTACGTCGTCACACTCGCCATCGCCAAGCCAGTGTGCCTCGCAGCGGTGCGCGGTGACGAATCCTGGAGGTGGCACGAACGCTATGGCCACCTCAACTTCGATGCACTCCAGAAGCTCGCGCGCCGCGACATGGTATGCGGCCTGCCCACGATTTATCATGCAGGGCAATTCTGCGACGGTTGCCTGGCGGGGAAGCAGCGCCGCACCTCGTTCCCGCAGTAGGCCAAGAAACATGCCACGGGCCTGCTCGATCTGGTGCACGGCGACCTGTGCGGTCCGATCACGCCGGCGACGCCGGGAGGGCGTCGTTACTTCCTCCTGCTGGTCGACGACCTGAGCCGCTATATGTGGCTCACGCTCCTGACGACGAAGGATCAGGCCGCAACGGCCATCAAGCAGTTCAATGCTAGAGCAGAGGTGGAAACAGGGCGCAAGCTGCGCCTGCTCCGCACGGACCGCAGCGGAGAGTTCACGGTGGCCACGTTCACTGCGTTCTGCGCAGACGAGGGCGTCGGACGGCAGCTCACGGCGCCGTACTCACCGCAGCAAAACGGCGTTGTGGAGCGCCGCAACCAGACGATCATCGCCACTGCACGGAGCATGATGAAATCCATGGTGGTGCCGGCCAGGTTCTAGGGGGAGGCGGTATCAACAGCCGTGTACCTCTTGAACCGCTCGCCCACGAAAAGCGTCGACGGCAGGACTCCGTTTGAGGTATGGCATGGATACAAACCTGATGTGAGTTACCTGCGGGTGTTTGGTTGTGTGGTGCACGTCAAGAACACGAAGCCGCACCTGTCAAAGCTAGAAGACAGGAGCAAGCCGATGGTGTTCTTCGGCTACGAGCCCGGAACGGCGGCATATCGTGTCTTCGATCCCGTCGGCAATTGCGTGCACGTCACACGCGACGTCGTCTTCGACGAGGGTGCTCGCTGGGACTGGGAGAACACAGCGGAGGCACAGGAGTCTGCCCCATTCCACGTCGAGTTCTTCTCCTACCCAGTCACAAACACTTTGCCTGCAAGATCAGCCACGACAGTTGAAGCTGTTGTCTCCAAACCGGCGACGCCTGCACCAACACCGAACATCTTCGCGAGCGGCGTCGCGTCAGCAAGCTGCCCCTCTCCACCGCTGCAGCAATGGCTCCCACTGCACCACGCCCTCTGCACCCCATGATTACGCGAGCACGCGACGGCATTGTGCAGCCCAATAAGCTGTACGATGAGTTTGTGTTGGCTGCAGAGGTGGATGCATTCGAGCTGGATGAGCAGTGCCTCGCTGCTGCGGAGGAGCCAGCCAGCATGGACGCAGCGCTGTCCAAGGCGTGTTGGAGGAAAGCCATGGACGACGAGCTGGGGTCGATTCGCGGCAACGAAACGTGGGAGTTCGCCACACTCCCGCGTGGTCACCGTGCAATTGGCCTCAAATGGGTCTTCAAGGTCAAGAAGGATCCAGTGGGGAATGTGATCAAGCACAAGGCACGCCTCGTCGCCAAGGGCTACGTCCAACAACAAGGGGTGGATTTCGACGAGGTCTTCGCGCCGGTAGCAAGGATGGAGACCGTGCGGTTGTTGCTCGCAGTGGCCGCCCACTGTGAGTGGCAGGTGCATCACATGGACGTAAAGTCCGCGTTCCTCAACGGCGATCTCTCAGAAGAGGTCTACGTGACCACCCACCAGGGTACATCAGCGTCGGCAACGAGAACAAAGTGATGCGACTACGGAAGGCGCTCTATGGGCTTCGTCAAGCGCCGCGGGCATGGAATGCCAAGCTGGACAAGTCACTCGTCTCGCTTGGGTTCGAGCGGAGCCCGCTCGAGCACGCTGTGTACAAGAGGAGCAGCGACAAGGCGACGCTCATCGTCAGCGTCTACGTCGACGACCTGATCATCACGGGCACCTGTGAGGAGGAGATCACAGCGTTCAAGGAACAGATGCATCGCCTGTTTGACATGAGCGATCTCGGCCTGCTGAGCTACTACCTCGGGCTGGAAGTGAAGCAGGAGGCGGGTGAGATCACTATCTGCCAAAGCTCCTATGCTCTGAAGATCTTGGAGGCAACCGGCATGGCTGGCTGCAACGCCCGCCACACGCCGATGGAAGCACGACTGAAGCTGTGCAAAAGGGGCCCTGGTGACGCCGTCGACGCCACGCATTTTCGAAGCATCGTCGGGAGTCTTCGGTATCTCTGCAACACCAGGCCTGACATCACGCACGGCGTTGGCATGGTGAGCAGGTACATGGAGGCTCCTACGACGGCGCACTGGGCTGCGGTGAAACAGGTGCTGCGTTACATCAGCGGAACGATGGGATATGGATGCTGCTATCTGAAGGGGAAGACACCGGATCCTGTGCTAATAGAGTTCAGTGATAGCGATCACGCGGGTGACCTCGACGATCGCAAGAGCACGACTGGATACGTCTTCTTCCTCAACTCGGGCATCATCACGTGGACGTCGCAGAAGCAGAAGGTTGTCGCCCTCTCGTCCTGTGAGGCGGAGTACATTGCGGCGGCGACGGCGGCGTGTCAAGGGGTTTGGTTGAGTCGACTTCTTGGGGAGCTGATCGGCAAACCTCCGGCAACGGTGAAGCTGCGGATAGACAACATGTCCGTGATCGAGCTTTGCAGAAACCCAGTCCATCACGAGCGTAGCAAGCACATCGACACTCGCTATCACTACATTCGTGAGAAGGTCGGGGAAGGCAAGGTGGACGTTGAGCACATCGAAACCAACGGCCAGCTCGCCGACGTCCTTACCAAGGCATTGGGCCGTTCAAGATTCACGGAGATGAGGCTCAAACTTGGAGTCATGGAGATTTCGCCAGGGCGTCAGGATTAAAGGGGGATTTGTTGTCTCTATAATCCTGCGCCTAGTTCAGTCGTCAGTCAAAGTTCAGTTAGGAATAAAACGGCTAGTGCATGAGCCTGTTTGTGCACGACCGATTCGTAGTTTGTTTAGCTAAGTTAGTTAGGCCGCTGTGCGCGCATCGTGGGATGGCACGAGCTCATGCGAGCATGGCGGCGTCATGGGAGGTGGCGAGTGGACGTGGGATGGCACGGCCGTTAAGCTCGGATCACTCTCCTTATCTTTCTGTAATCTCAGTACAAAATAACAGCGAAGAGAAACGAGAAAAGTTGCAGGTTGAACGCAACACAAAAACCTAGTCTCCTCTCTGAATCAAAAACGATCTTGCTGCTGTTGCAGAACCTCGGAAAGCGCAGACACACTATATTTTAGAATGGAGGGAGTATTACCTACCGAGAAGAGGAAAGAAAACCTTCTTACGTTGGTTCGGCGCCCGGTTCGGCGCCCGATTTTCTTTGTCAAGTGGTTCCCGTTCGTTCATTCAACTTGCGGGTGACGCTGCCGGTGGTGATCACGCCCACGCATGATGCCATGATCATCTGGCCATGTATACGAGGACTAATTAGTCACCCGTCATGTCCCGACTGTCGGTTCCGTTCGGAAGGTCGGGCAGGGCACGCACCACGATCTCGGTTGCTACGGGGCGGTGGTGGTACATGGGCTGCCCGTGCCGGCAGGCAGGGTCTGTTGGGGGAGGTGGTTGGATCGGATCGCTCGAGAGCAGGAGGAGGCCAGTCCACCACATGCCGTGCGTCCCGTGCGGCCGGCCGACCGAAGTTTGCAATCGGAAGTAACATCGGGGAGCCAATAATGGCCACCTAGGGGAAGGCCAGGGGAGGAAGAAGATCTGAATCTGCATCTGTTCGCGCGCGAGATCTCGCCTCGAGAGCCACGGGCGGGGTGGTGGTGGCGGTGGTTCGTTTGCTCTGAACTGTGCCGCTCCACGCGTGGCGCATGCACGGCTAAGCCACCGGTCGACGCAGGGCGTGGTGGCACATGGGGTGTGCCTGCGGATGCGGTGGTGGTTGGATCCCAATTGAACCACCGATCGATCGATCCATCGGCGCACCGCAACTTCCTCCTCCTGGCCTGCGCCACGTACCTTTCCTTCAGGCTCGGCCAGGTCGGCAGGATGCCCGGGCGTGGGGCCAAGCCCGCCCTGCTCCTCTTTCATTGTTGCGCTGTGTCTGTCTGCTGTTTCAGCACTTGTGTAAAAAAAAAAGCAGCTGTCTAAAAATAAAAGCAGTCTGAATGTAGTACCATTTACTACGCCGTGTTCGCTGGTGGAACGGACAGACGAACATTTTTATGTGAACCGCTGTAAGCATTGTTGCCACAACTGGGTACACAATGCTGAGGCTAAATGAACTTGAAAATGGTTGGGTAATTGCCAACCTGCCTCCATGGATTGAGCCGTAACTGCAGACACTGTCCGGCGGGCTGTCATAAAGGACCTTCAATGTATCTCCAGTGCAATATACACGTCCAGTTTTGCATCAGAATGTCTATACACCTGAGTTTAGAGGAAGAAATCATGACTGCAGCTGAGTTTAGACAACGCCTTCACATTGTTCAGGCGTGGACATTGTTGAGGTCGATATAAAGGATGTGTATATTTGAACGACCATATAGACAAGCTGTTGGACGCCTGTTTTGGGGTCACGTCGTGAAAAACGAGTATAGACATCCATATAGACAAGCTATTGGAGATGCTCTTAGAATAATAAGGCCATATTTCCAGTTACGATCTTGATGACACGTTACGCCAGAGCTTTAAATTTGAATAAATGAAGAAAAAAAATATGTATATCGACTTAACCTTTCATCATCTCTCAAAGTGAAAACAAGAAGGAGAAAATCAGGATTGTTTGTTGTTGCAAAAATCAGGATCTTGTTAAAGCCGTTGCTCTGGTTGACCCACTCCCATCCAAAGCGACAGTGATAATATGAACTTATTAAGTAGTTGCATAAGCCAAATGAAATATATATATGTAAAAAGTAGACTTGCTTCGCGCATTTTGACTTCAATTTCGTTCCTTATTAATATTGTTGGTTCCGCCAAAGCTGGCCATATTCTAACATCTGGTTTATATCATATTGTTCTTCTTCCATTGGCTGATTTATTCTAGTGAAATTATTTGTATACCATGTGCATTAATTGATTCAATGTTTGTGAGAGATCTTGTTCGTAATAATTGTCTTATTTGAATACCATGTGCATTGATTGATTCAATGGTAATGATCATGTTTTTTGAGGGCCCAGGAGGATTTGGACATAACAGATCTTGTTATGAAGAGGGTCGCAACCAAGAATAATATCCTGGTTAATACAAGAAAACCCCCCACCCACTGTTTTGACACCAATGAGACATAATTACATAGTATGAGTAATAAATTAGGAGTGGTTAATGAGAATGATGCTAACAATGTTAATTTTATTAAAACTATTAAAACCCATCATTTGGCTAGGAAAAATATGTATCATGCTAGTAAACAAAACTAAAAATCTTGAGGAGCCTCCTCAAGATACATGGGATGATGATAGACATGATTTCCTATCGATAGTGAAGATGAGAGGATTGTTGGTGTATATGCTAGCTTGGAAAGGGCTAAGCTATATAGTTAGGAGGGAAAATCCTCAAGTTGTGCTCCCGTGTGTTTAGGGTTGGGCTTGCTGAATAAAGGGGTAGACCATCAGAAAATAACAATCCTTCATTTTTTTCAGGATGTTTTTGGAACTGCAGGGGTCTGCCCCCTCATAAACAAAGGTTCCTTAGGGAGATCATTTTTTATCGTGGGGTGGAATTTATTATTATGTCAGAGACATTGACGCATGAAATCAACAGAGCCTAGATCAGAAAATTTTCTAGCCATAAGGATTTTTGCTTGGTTCACCTTGATCCTCTTGGTAGATCAGGCGGCATTGTTCTTGGGGTTCATAAATATTTGCATGATGTTATTAGTTTTGAGGTTGGGAAGAATTTTGTTAGATTGTAGATAAAGGAAAACAAAAAACATGATGGAGTCGAATCTAATAGTTTTCTTTGGCCCTGCCCAGAAAGGGGATACAGATGAGTTCTTGACTGAGTTTGCATATAAATGCAACAAATGCATGAGAGCTGCGGTAATGGGTGGTAATTTTAATATTATTGGGAAAACATAGAAAAAATATAAGCCATGCATCCTACCTAGGTGTACTCACACATTTAATTCTACCATGGACATCAATGGTTTGAAAGAGGTGCAACTCCAGGGAAGGTTATAAACATGGGCCGATAACTTAGACCCTCCCACATATGAAAAATCAGACATGGTGTTGGTTTCTTTAGAGTGGGAGATTGCTTATCAATTAGCAGCTGCAATTGGTTTAAATATGGAATTTTCTGACCATGTTTTTTCCACCTGAATTTGGGGATAGCCCCACCACACAATGATATTTTTAGGTTGAGACTTGCTGGTTTGGGAGGGATGGTTTTTGGGTGTGGTTAGAAAAAGCTAGAATTCTTCTAACTATTGCATCCATGATCTTGATAAGTGGCATGATAAAGCTAGGAGATTACAGAGGCATTTGAAACAACGACACATTAATGTGGAAGAAGAATACAAAAACTTTAAAAGAGAGATTCTATATAAGCTTGATGAGTTGGATAAGAAGAGTGACCTTCACCATTTGTCTCACACTGAGAAAGAACTAAAGTTGGTTTTAGATATGAAATTGAAGAAGGTGTTGAGAGATGAGAAGTTAAAGTGGATGTAGAGGGCTAGTGAAAGGATTTTCTTGAAGGTGATGGGAATCCTTTTTGTTTGAAGATCAAAGCTAGTGGCAGGAAGAAGAAAAGTCATATTACCGTTCGACTCAAAGATGGAGGAGAAATTAAAGGGGATAATGAGTTAGTTAAGCACATTACTTAGTTGAACAAAGATCGGCTTGAGCCTTGTGAAGTTACCTCTATTAAACTAGAGGATTTGGAGTGAAAACCGTTAACTGAAGATGAAAGAATTCAGTTTTGAGGAGCTCAAGGAGGCTATTTTTGGGATGAAACATAATAAAGTAGTTGATCCTAATGAACTACCTATTGAATTTTTAGCAAAAATCCTGGGAAGATATCAGGTATGATTTAAAAGATCTATTTATTGACTTTGATAGAGGGGAACTGATGCGGAGACACTGAATCATGGAGTGATTGCCTTGATACCTAAAGTGCAAAATATTGAATTAATTTAACAATACATGCCAATTTGCTTGCTAAACGCTAGTTATAAGACACTAACATAGATTTTAGCAGTTAGTCTGGGTTTGGTGATTGATGGTAAGTGATAAGACTCAAACTGCTTTTATCAAAGATAGATACATCATGGAGGGAGTGGTGCTACTTGATGAGACTATTCATGAACTGCAGTTGAAGAAAATGCCTCATGTGTACTTAAGATCGATTTTGAGAAAACTTATGACATGTTGAAGTGGGCCTTTCTGAATCGGATGATGCAAATTAATAATTTTAGCGATGTTTGGTGCGACTGGATCATGAGACTGGTCAAAGGAGGGAGAGTATCCATCAAAGCAAATGATTAGATGGGTTCATACTTCCCCACTTTTAAGAAGGTTATAGAAGGAGATCTATTTTCTCCTTTAATTTTTAGCATCATTGTTGATGGGCTTGCTTTGATGATGAAGAAGGCCTAACCGAATGGATTGGTTAGTTGTTTGATCCCTAACCTGGTTGATGGAGGATTAGTTCTGCTTCAATATGCATATGATACCATTTTTCTTTGTGAAAATAACTTGGAGAATCTAGGAATCTTAAGCTTGTTGTGTGTATTTTTAACAAGTTGCTGGACTAAAGATTAACTTTCATAAGATTGAGGTGTTTTAGGATTACACTTTCACAGGAGATATGTTCGCAACCACGCTATACCAAATCATATTATATTGGCCCATTGATACATGCCTTATTACCAATAGGAGCAAACCTGTATAAAGGCTCTGATGTCCCCAACCAAAACCAAAGATCATCTTCTATCATGGTACTACACTTGTGTGACCCCTCGTTACATCTTTAAAAGGGGATAAATTCATCGTCGACTTTTCACTATTCAAGCACATGCGGGGGGGGGGGGGGGGGGTCGAACGAATCATGCTGATCCCAGAGATCATGCCCAACCATGTGTGTGTGAATCTGAATCACCGTGACTCCCTCAAAAAAGTGGAAGGAGTGTGAAAAGGGCTGCCCAACTCCGTCATGAGAGGAGCGATGAGGGAGTCTTGGATTAGGGGGTGTTCGGATAGCCGAACTATACCTTCAAGTCGGACTCCTGCACTATGAAGATACAAGATTGAAGACTCCGTCCCGTGTCCGGAAGGGACTTTCCTTGGCGTGGAAGGCAAGCTTGGCGATACGGATATGAAGATCTCCTACCATTGTAACCGACTCTATATAACCCTAACCCTATCCGTGTCTATATAAACCGGAGGGTTTTAGTCCGTAGGACAACATACACATCAACAATCATACCATAGGCTAGCTTCTAGGGTTTAGCCTCTCTGATCTCGCTGTAGATCTACTCTTGTACTACCCATATCATCAATATTAATCAAGCAGGACATAGGGTTTTACCTCCATCGAGAGGGCCCGAACCTGGGTAAAACTTCGTGTCCCTTGCCTCCTGTTACCATCCGGCCTAGACGCACAGTTCGGGACCCCCTACCCGAGATCCGCCGGTTTTGACACCGACATTGGTGCTTTCATTGAGAGTTCCTCTGTGCCGTCGCCGTCAGGCCCGATGGCTCCTACGATCATCAATGGCGATGCAGTCCAGGGTGAGACCTTCCTCCCCGGACAGATCTTCGTCTTTGGCGGCTTCGCACTGCGGGCCAATTCACTTGGCCATCCAGAGTAGATCGAAAGCTACGCCCCTGGCCGTCAGGTCAGATTCGGAAATTTAAACTACACGGCTGACATCCGCGGGGACTTGATCTTCGATGGACTCGAACCACCGCCGAGCGCGCCGCACTATCACGACGAGCATGATCTAGCTCTGCCGCCGAACAGTGCCCTGGAGGCCGCACCCGCATCGGCTCTGACCCTTAGTTCGGAGCCAACCGCACCGATCGAGGATGGGCGGTTGGACGCCACCTCGGGGGCTGTGATCCCAACGGCGGTTGAGCCGAACACCATCCCCGTACTCTGCGAGACTCGTGACTCCACGGAGCCGGATTCTTCTTCGAACTCTGAACCCTCCGCGCCCCTGCCGATCGAATCTGATTGGGCGTCGATCATGGAGTTCACGGCCGCGGACGTCTTTCAGCACTCGCCTTTCGGCGATATCCTGAAGTCACTGAAGTCTCTCTCTTTATCAGGAGAGCCCTGGCCGGACTACGGTCAACAAGGTTGGGGTACGGACGATGAAGAAATTCAAAGCCCACCCACCACCCACTTTGTAGCCACTGTCGACGATTTAACCGACATGCCCGACTTCGACTCCGAAGACATCGACGGTATGGACGCCGATGAAGGAGATGATGAAGAACCAGCGCCTGTTGGGCCCTGGAACGCCACCTCATCATATGACGTATACACGGTGGACGCACCAAAAGATGACGACGAGGAGCGGAAGGACGCACCGAAGGCCTGTTCCCTCGAAAAGCAGTCAAAACAGCGACGCAAGCGCCGCCCCAAATCCCGCCTCGACAGAAATAGCGATCACACAGACCCAGCGCTGGAGCAGGGCAAACCGCTGCCGGACAACGGCAATCCGGATATTCAAACCGAACAAACAAATCCTATCAGGGATAATGGTCCGGACGACATAACGCCGGATAGGCACCCGGAGCATCAGAATGCCCGCGAAAGGCTCGTTGCCACTGCAAAGAGCCTTAAAAAGCAGAAGCGAAGGCTCAAGGCCGCGCAAAACAAACTCCAATTCAGATGGAGTAAAATACTTAATACAGCAGCAGTGTACGGCGACGATCCCCCCTCAAAGAGCTACCCAAAGCGGAAGCTGCTACCCGAATTCGATGAGGAGGCCTCCAGCCCCCCACAACCAAATATCAAAGCAACCACTTGGTCAGATAGACGACCCCTCTATCAACACAGAACGGCATACAATGCCGCTCACAATACAAAACGCGACCCACGCGAGGGCTCGCACCCAAAGGACGGCGCAACAAGATCCATCTATGGACCACGCAAGCGCACCCCAGCATACAATGCAACACAACAAGCATCAGAACAACGCGGTACACCCAGTTACAGAGGTGCTGCACACTCCCTATGTTTCACTGATGAGGTGCTGGACCATGAATTTCCAGAGGGATTCAAGCCCGTAAACATAGAGGCATACGATGGGACAACAGACCCTGGGGTTTGGATTGAGGACTATATCCTTCATATCCATATGGCTCGAGGAGATGATCTCCACTCCATCAAATACTTACCCCTCAAGCTCAAAGGGCCAGGTCGTCACTGGCTCAAAGGCCTCCCCGAAAGCTCCATTGGAAGTTGGGAAGAGCTCGAAGACGCCTTTCGGGCAAATTTTCAAGGAACTTATGTCCGACCTCCGGATGCGGACGATTTGAGTCATATAACCCAACAGCCCGGAGAGTCAGCCCGAAAGCTTTGGAACAGGTTTCTCACTAAAAAAACCAGATTGTCGACTGTCCGGACGCCGAAGCCTTGGCAGCTTTCAAGCATAGCGTCTGTAACGAATGGCTCGCCAGACACCTCGGCCAAAATAAGCCGAGAATGATGGCCGCATTGACAAACCTCATGACCCGCTTTTGCGCGGATGAGGACAGCTGGCTAGCCAGATGCAGCACCAGCGACCCCAGTACATCTGAAGTTAGAGATGGAAACGGGAAATCACGGCGCAACAGCAATAGCAAACGCCGGAATAAAGGAGACAGCACGAAGGGAACGGCAGTGAATGCCGGATTCAAAAGCTCCCGGCCAGGCCAAAAGCCGCCTACTAAAGGCACCAAGGATGAACCGTCCAGCCTCAACAGAATTCTGGACCAGGTATGTCAGATACATAGTACCCCTAGCAAGCCCGCTAATCATACCCACAGAGAATGTTGGGTCTTCAAGCAGTCCGGCAAGCTCAACGCCGTACACAAGGGGGAGGATACACCAAGTGAAGACGAGGACGAGCCTCCCAAGCAAGACACTGGGGAACAAAAGAAATTCCCCCCAGAAGTCAAAACAGTAAACATACTACACATGATCAAGGAAAAAAACAATGCGGCACCCCCAGGAAAATATACCCAAGTGTCTGTCACTGCGAAGTCCTGCCAATGGTCGTCTCAACCGATCATTTTCGACCATCGCGATTACTCAGCAAGTATCCGACACGCAGGATGGGCTGCCGTGGTATTAGACCTAGTAATTGGCGGATATCACTACACACGAGTCTTGATGGACGGCGGCAGCAGTCTAAACCTAATATACCAGGATACAATCCGCGGGATGGGGTTAGACCCAACACAAATTCGCCATAGCAATACTACCTTCAAAGGAGTAACGTCAGGCACAGGGGCTCATTGTACGGGCTCCCTCCTACTACAAGTTATATTCAGCTCCCCCGATAACTTTCGTAGCGAGCATTTAACCTTCCACATCGCTCCATTTCAAAGTGGCTATCAAGCACTGCTCGGGCGCGAAGCTTTCGCTCGCTTTAATGCAATACCACACTATGCCTCCCTCACACTCAAGATGCCCGGTCCACACGGCATCATCTCAGTGCATGGAAATATCAAGCGATCTCTGCGCACCGAAGAGAGTGAGGCTGCCTTGGCAGCCACACACTAAAGGCGCCCGGACTAGTCAAAGCGCCCTATAGGTCGTCAAGACCTCAGACACAACTAATCGAGTCCGGCGCCGCTACTTATACCGAATAAATGGTCACACCCCTATTACAAGGGGCTCAACGTGCGCAGACATGTGGCCATTCCTCCTCATCTTGAATTATGCATAGTTTTTTAATTACCTTTTTGCACGACAACCTTTTTCACCTAAATTCCTCTCTTTTACAGATGATCATCGTGCCACGCCTGTTCAGGATACGGCACAACGGAGATACAGGCGCAGACGTGCAGCAGGGACCCGGTCCAAGGATTCTTTTTAGATTAAGACGCTGCGTAAACCTTTTTTACTGTCTCTTGTTGATACATATCCACCATTGAGAAGGATGCTAACGTCTTGGCTTGTGGCCACGCCAGACCAATGCACGTACCTGGACATAAGGGGCTTGTTACGAAGGCCATTATTTAGGCCCGGTTTATACCACAAAGACCGAATACCTTAGGGAGTGTTCGGCGTCGCGAGTTTGGCCCTATATGCATCAGCTCCGATTCATTGTCTTTGGTCAAATGTTGGGTTTGTCCGACTCCTGTGTTTTGGTGCCTTATGTTCCGCTTTACCGGCTAAGGTAGCACCAGGAGAACTACTGCGATTGTGCCCTGGTTCATCCGGACGAGCACCTCAGTAGAGAAAGCCGAAAACTGACTATCATGATCTAGCGCGAGACTGGTCAACCACTCAATGACCCATGAGAATGTTAGAATTCCTCCGCCTTAACGAAGGCCGCTTTCCGGCCAGGCATATACGCACCCCGGGATCGGGAGAGTGCGGAGCCACCAGGGGCTATCTAGTAGCCCCACTGCCAAACTCCTATGGCTAAGTGAAAGTGTTAAAGCATTATAGTCCGGTTGCCTCGCTCGCTTCGCTATCACCTCCTTAATAGGACCAAGACGTTGGGTTAAGTGTGAACGTGTGTTTCTGCGAACACCTCCGCATTATATGCGTCGGGGTTGAAGCCGACGACTGCAATCTTTCAGGTTATACACATGTATACATAAACGGCCGCCCAGGAGGCATCACATTACTTTCAGGCAAAAGTATAAAAATAGCCTTATGAAAATATATAAAAGCATTTCGCTTACAAAGAGATTACATGTCACTCAAACATAATATTTTTTGAGCACTGGGTCTCTATCAAACGAGCACCCTCAAGAACTTTCTTAAAGTAGTGCTCAGTAGCCCTTCGACCTATGGCCGAATCCTGCGCTGCAACAGTGGTAGCATCCATCTCCGCCCAGTATGCTTTAGCACGGGCAAAGGCCATTCGTGCGCCTTCTATACACGCCGACCTCTTCATCGCATTAATGCGCAGCACCACGTAAAGGAACTGCTGCACCAAGCCGAAATAGCTGCTCGGTTTCGACCTTCCCGGCCATAGTTGATCCACAACAGACCTCATGGAGAGTCCGGGCAACCTATTTAGTTCGGCCCATTCGGCTAATTGGTCCGTCAATGAAAGCGGATGCTCAGGAGAAAGGAATTGTTTCCAAAACAGCTGGTCTACTTCACGGTCCATCTGACTCTGGAAGTATTTGGCCGCATCGGCAGCGCTCGCCGCCAAATCCATTTACACATCCCCCGAACTTCATAGCCGATCCAGAGGGGCATACCATGGATCTCCGAACTTCCTCTGCAGCATAAAGGATTTCCCGGCTACAATATCCCCGGCTTCCCACAACTCTTCCTTCTTTGCCCTCATAGCAGAGCGGAGGTCTTTTCCCGTTGCAGCAGCCTTCTCAAGGTCCGATGCCTTCGCCTGGTTTTCCTTTTCAAGAGCCCGGCAACGGTCGACGGCGGCTTTCAATTCTACGGCCATATTGGCCATCTTATCCCGGCTCTCGCCATGCGCGGCCTTCTCGGCTCGCAACTCTTCGGCCGCCTTCAAAGCAGCCGCATTACCCAATCTCGCTTGTTCCTTGGCTCGGGCAAGTTCCGCCCGCAAGGCTTCAATAGTGGCAGCTCCATCTGTAGTAATAACATGTTAAATATACTGGCTTCATGCTGCTCTTACTATGCGGCGTTTACCAGATAATAACACCTACCCTGCGCCTCGTCAAGCCTTTTGTTAACAAGCTCGATGTCGGCATCTGCCGCATCCAACTACCGTTTTAAATGGGCAAACTCGCTAGTCCGGCTAGCCACCGGAGCTTCCATAACTTGCTCATAAAAGCAGTATGGTTACTACCTGGGATTATGATCCTCTGATCGTCGTCGTTCTCAACGACAACCAGAGTCTCAGGGGCTATTATCTACACAGGGTACACTTACCATGTGCAGGACTATCATACATTATTTTACGTACCTCAAAACCTGTCAGTAGACTCATAAAAGCTTTATGCAATCCGCTTTCGGCGGACGAGATTCTCTCCATCACCGTATTCATCAGCACACGGTATTCATCTGAGATGGCCGCTCGCCCCACCAACTCCCTCAGAACATACGACTGCACACTAGACGGTGCCGGACTCGTTTGTCTGCTCTCTTCGGGAGCCGGACACTGGGAACTTCGGGGGTCGACGGGATTATCTTCTGGCCTCGCCGGACTCGGAGAGGCCCTCCGCGACGACACTTCAGGGTCGCCCGCTTCCGGAGCGGAGGCGTCCAGAGGAGGCGTTTCGCTCTCCATCATCTCTGAAAGAAGATCCCCCGAAGACGAGCTCATTTGAGAGGGGCTAAGTCCCGAACTGCAAAGATACATGCAGTGGTTACCTTCTCGGAAGAAAAGATGACATATCTGTACTATCAAGTTATTTTGGGTCACCTACGACTCGTGGGAGAATTGATCCCCCCGCGGACTTTGTGCGGCAACCGCACCCCCCGGGGAAGGACCCTCTGTGGGAGACTTCTCCCGTTTGGAAGCTTCGCCTTCCGAATCCCCAGACGCAATCCTTTTCCTCTTCTGATCATCTTCCTTCATGGAGACGCTCGCTCCCTCGGCTAGAGCGGCCAGCGTTGGGGGCCCGCAACCGCCCGCATTTTCCTGCAAGGGCTCAGGGCAAGGTGCGGTCTGGAGCATCTTTTCCAATATCGGATTTTCCAAACCCTCAGGGAGGGGGCCGAGCACCGAATCAACTTCGCCTTCGTTAGCCAGTCCTGGTCAAAAAGTGAACTCTCAGAAATAACTTAGCATCAAAGGAGAGGTAGTACGCTCGGTCAGAAGACGCCTTACCTGCTCGGCGGCGCGGTTGCTACTCAGGCCCGCGTCCTCGGTGATTTCCGGACACTCCACTTGAGGTCCGAAGAACGACTTGTAAATCTCCTCGTGCGTCAGGCCGAGGAAATTTTGAATGGCGCGCGGTCCCTCGAGATTGAACTCCCACAAGCGAAGAGGCCGGCGTTTGCAAAGCTGGACTTGACGAACCAGCATAACTTGTGTTACCGCGACCAAACTAAAATCTCCATTAAAGAGATCTTGAATGCGGCTTTGCAATATAGGCACGTCCTTGGCCGGACCCCAGCTCAATCCTCTGCTAATCCATGACATCAGTTGTGGAGGAGGGCACGGGCGGAAAACGGGGGCGGCTGCCCACTTGGCACTTCTAGGAGCTGTGATGTAGAACCACTCCTGTTGCCACAATTCAGACACCTCTGGAATGGAACCTTTGGGCCACGCAACTCCCGTCATCTTGCGTATTGAGGCACCTCCACACGCCGCATGTTGCCCCTCGATCATCATCGGCTTTACTTCAAAAGTCTTGAGCCATAGGACAAAGTGAGGGGTAACCCGGAGGAAGGCCTCGCACACAACAATAAACATCATGATATGAAGAAAGGAGTCCGGAGCTAGATCATGGAAATCTAGCCCATAGTAAAACATCAAGCCCCTGACAAAAAGATCCAATGCAAGGCCTAGACCTCAGAGGAAGTGGGAGACGAACACGACGCTCTCGTTGGGTTCGGGGGAGGGGACGGCCTGCCCCCGGGGATGCAGCCGATGCAGAATCTCGGCGGTCAGATATCTGGCCTCCCTCAACTTTTTGACGTCTTCTTCCGTGACGGAAGAAGGCACCCATCGGCCTTGAAGGCTAGATCCAGACATGACTGAAGGTTCGGAGCACCTGACCTGAACTTTGGGTGTTTGAGCTTGAGGCGGGGGAAGGATTCGATTGAGCACGGGAGGGAAAATAAAAGGCCTCGTCCCTTTATAAAGAGGGTGGATATCGAGCGTCCTCTCCGTGTCCGTTTGGACTTGCCTATGATCTAGGAGTCCTAGAAGCGGTTGGGTTACCCACGCCCGTATTGATGAGAATCCCGGAATAAGGGGACACGATCTCTGCTTTGACAAGACGTGCCAAGGAAACCGCCTCGCATAACGCGCTGAGGTGGGATAATGAAACGACTCGGATAAAGGCTTGGCCGTGGTGTGTCACGCTACGGAATACGTCAGCAGATTAGATTTGTGTAAATATTATTCTCTCTATGGCAATATGTGGAAAACTTATTTTGCAGAGCCGGACACTATCTTTGTGTTTAAAATCTTCTATAAAGTACTTGCAGGAGGAACCCGCCTTGCAATGCCGAAGACAATCTGCGCGCCGGACTCATCGTCATTGAAGTCTGGTTCAGGGGCTACTGAGGGAGTCCTGGATTAGGGGGTGTTCAGATAGCCGAACTATACCTTCAAGCCGGACTCCTGGACTATGAAGATACAAGATTGAAGACTCCGTCCCGTGTCCGGAAGGGACTTACCTTGGCGTGGAAGGCAAGCTTGGCGATACGGATATTAAGATCTCCTACCATTGTAATCGACTCTATGTAACCCTAACCCTATCCGGTGTCTATATAAACCGGAGGGTTTTAGTCCGTAGGACAACATACACATCAACAATCATACCATAAGCTAGCTTCTAGGGTTTAGCCTCTCTAATATCGCGGTAGATCTACTCTTGTACTACCCATATCATCAATATTAATCAAGCAGGACGTAGGGTTTTACCTCCATCGAGAGGGCCCGAACCTGGGTAAAACTTCGTGTCCCTTGCCTCTCGTTACCATCCGGCCTAGAGGCACAGTTCGGGACCCCCTACCCGAGATCTGCCGGTTTTGACACCGACAGGCGATGACAGCGGCGCCTCTGCTTTGTTTGAGTGCTTGTAGTCATCGCTAGGTGGTCTATGGATCTACATATAATTCTTTATAACACTATGCTCCCTAGTTTTAGCCCACGTTCAATTGAGGTCTCCAATTGGAATTGGGTCACCTGGTTTTGACCGGGTCAACATTTCTGAAAGCTCTCTCATTGAATTCTTCTATACCATACACTATGCTTTCTAATTTTTAAGGCCCCACAATTAACTGAGGTGTTCAATTTAGAATTGGGTCACCCAATTTTAACCGGCTCAACAATTTCTTAAGGAGCTCTCCCATTCAATTTTTTTAACTCCTTATGTTCCCTAATTTTGAAGTTCTTTCATGCAATTGAGGTATTCAAGTTTGGATTTGATATACGATTTAGACCGGGCCAATGATTTTTCAAATCAATCAGCGGCAACCGGCCTATAAAAGTCCATCAATTCCACGCACCGTCCGACCACCTAGAAAAAATAAGCGCCATCATGTGATAGTGTAACACCAATATAGTACTTGCAACTACCGACGCAGAAATTTTCCTACATAAATATACATTGGTTAGCGATTAACACAGAACCACAACATGAAAGGCACATCAAATCACCGCATTATAAATAAAATTTAGAACACACTCCATCATCTCCCCCACCGGCTAAACTAAATATTCCATCTTTAAAAAAATATAACGGGTATTATTTTTTGTAAAGTCAAATTTCTTTAACATCGATCAAGTTGAGAGCAAAAAAAATCGACATCCACAACATTAAAGAAAAATTAATGAAAATTCATTTCATGGTGAATCTAATCATGCTGATTTGATATTATGGATTTTGATATATTGCTTCTACAAATTTGATCAAACTTTAATGATTTGACTTTTTAAAAATGCAATACACCTTTATTTTGAAACAGAGTGAGTATTT